>NC_072776.1:34616599-34866599 GCF_022539595.1 Amphiprion ocellaris | reverse complement strand
TGAATTCTTCTTCTCATCCTAAATGAAACTGAAGTTTCAGAGTCATTGTTTCAGGAGATTCCAGTTCTTAGAGATGATCTTTTAGCAGAACAGGACTGAAGAAGAAGTGGTGCAGGAACCCTGGGAGCAGAGCATTTCTGCACCACGAGACCACGGTGGCAAAAATTTGACATTTTTATTCACACAGATGCAGAATTTTTTGATTATATCTTGTACTATAAAATCTAAAAAGCTTCAAAAGCAAAATGACTCAACCCCCAAATCAATATATAATAACAATAATAAGACCCTCTGACCTCCAATAAACTTCTCACCAGCGATCTTTGGGTTCCATCAAAGGGTTTAGACGGGACTGGAATCCAGGAACTTTAGACCTGGTTTGGTTGGATGTTTGCTGTTGGATATTTACCTCAACAACAGGACGTTTGTTTTCCAGACTTCTGGTCCAGAATGGAGGCTTCTGGACATCAATTTCTTGATTTTATTTATTTTATTTTTTTAGTCTTCTTCTCACTGCTTCCACTAAGAAGTTTGTTTCTTGTTTATTTTTAGTCCAGTTTAAATCTGGGTTTTAATTCAGTTTAATCCAATTTAAATCAGAGTTTTAGTACAGTTTAAATCTGGTTTTTATTCAGATTAAATCTGTGTTTTATTGAAGTTTAATCCAATTTAAATCCGAGTTTTAGACCAGTTTAAATCTGAGTTTCAATGAAGTTTAAATCTGGATTTTAAGTTTAAATCTTGGTTTTAATTCAGGTTAAAACTGGGTTTTAATTCAGTTTAATCCAATTAAAATCAGAGTGTTAGTCCAGTTTAAATTCGAGTTTTAATTCGGTTTAAATCTCAGTTTTAATTCACTTTCAATCTGGGTTTTAATTCAGTTTAGTCTGATTTAAATCAGAGTTTTAGTCCAGGTTAAATCTGGGTTTTAATTCAGTATAAATCTGGGTTTTAATTCAGTTTAAATCTGAGTTGTAATTCAAGTTAAATCTGGGTTTTAATTCAGTTTAATCCAAAGTCAGAGTCATAGTTCAGTGTTAAGTTTTAGTTCAAATTGCTGTAGAGGAGTTTTAATTCGGTATTTGATGCTGTCAACTGTAATTTATTATAATTCTACCTGCAAACACTTACATTCACAGTGAATAACTTTGATCACAATTACAATTAAAATGAGGACTTTCCTTCAGTCAGATCTTCTAAACATTGGTCTTCATCTTACTTTTCCTTCAGAGGTTTAAAATCACAGCTAATTCAACTAAATCTGTATATATGTAATAAACTGTGATGATTAAAGGTTATACTGTATGTACACTCAAGGAATAAAAGTAATCAGTTTATAGCTAACAGGATGATTTGGCTTCTAGAGGCTGCTGCTTTATTATGATATTTTCTTACATCCTGCAAATTTAATGTCATACAGGTCGTATGATAAAAAGCTCAGTTAGGTTTTAGAAATCAGTTTGATTATTTAAGTGCATGTAAACACACCGACAGCCTAAAATGGTTATTAGTATTTTACATATATGATTATTATGTAATCAAATTAGAGAAAGAATTCTGCTCAACCATCTCTGACTTGCCTGGAATCTTTAGAACATGAAATACGGATATTTTTGGAAAATTTCAAATGTAATTTTTAAGAAAAAAAAATTGTTTGTTGATGGTTAGCCTGTCAGTTAGCCTGACAGTTAACCTGTAAGTTAGCTTGTAGAGTAGCTTGACAGTTGGCCTGTCAGTTAAACCAACAGCTAGATAATTGAATTGTTCACCTGTAATACTGAACAGGCTGATCAAACAATCTCTGACTGAGGCTGAGTGGAAATATGGAAAAAAAGATACTTCTATCTTTGAGCACATGATCTAAAAAATAGCTGATTTTAAGATGGAATAAGTCGTAAAGCAAAGAAATGCATGAATATCTGTGTAAAAGGGAACCTTAAAGACAATAGAAAGAGTCACTCAGGTTTGATTAGCGAACCACTAGCATCCCCTTCACGTTCTCCAGGTGGAGAGCCGAGAACGGAGGGATGTCTTCGTATCCCAGCAGCTGTCGGGTGGACGACTCCCAGCTAAAACCGAACTCCAGCCGGCTGTAGATGCAGGGATACTGCCGGTCGGCCCAGCAGACCCAGTCCACCGCTCTCTTCAGCGCCTCCCAGTGGGCGGACCTGCAGCAGACAGTTAGCAAGAGATTCATGTAGCGTAGCAACGGCTTATGAAATCAATCAGAAAATCACAAAAACACACGTTAAACCTCACAGGTGTCATTTAAAAATATACATGTAGGAGGAGGTCACGGCAAAACAACATCCTGACAATTAGCTTGATGGTTAGATTGTAGAGTAGCCTGACAGTTAGCCTGTAGGTTAGCAAGATAGTTAGGATGACAATTAGCCCTACATTTAGCCTGACAGTTAGGTTGACAGTTAGCCTGTAGGTTAGCGAGATAATTAGCCTGCCAGTAAGCCCTGCATTTAGCCTGACAGTTGGGTCGACAATTAGCCTGACAGGTAGCCTGTAGGTTAGCTTGACAGCTAGCCTGTAGGTTAGCGAGATAGTTAGATTGACCATTAGCCCGTCATTTAGCCTGACAGTTAGGTTGACAATTAGCCTGACAGTTAGCCTGTAGGTTAGCTTGACAGCTAGTCCGTAGGTTAGCGAGATAGTTAGCTTGCCAGTTAGCCCAACATTTAGCCTGACAGTTAGGTTGACAATTAGCCTGACAGTTAGGTTGACAGTTAGCCTATAGGTTAGCGAGATAATTAGCCTGCCAGTAAGCCCAACATTAAGCCTGACAGTTAGGTTGACAATTAGCCTGACAGTTAGCCTGTAGGTTAGCGAGATAATTAGCCTGCCAGTAAGCCCAACATTAAGCCTGACAGTTAGATTGACCATTAGCCCGACATTTAGCCTGACAGTTAGGTTGACAATTAGCCTGACAGTTAGGTTGACAGCCTATAGGTTAGCGAGATAATTAGCCTGCCAGTAAGCCCTGCATTTAGCCTGACAGTTAGGTTGACAATTAGCCTGACAGTTAGCCTGTAGGTTAGCTTGACAGCTAGCCTGTAGGTTAGCGAGATAGTTAGATTGACCATTAGCCCGACATTTAGCCTGACAGTTAGGTTGACAATTAGCCTGACAGTTAGCCTGTAGGTTAGCTTGACAGCTAGTCCGTAGGTTAGCGAGATAGTTAGCTTGCCAGTTAGCCCAACATTTAGCCTGACAGTTAGGTTGACAATTAGCCTGACAGTTAGGTTGACAGTTAGCCTATAGGTTAGCGAGATAATTAGCCTGCCAGTAAGCCCAACATTAAGCCTGACAGTTAGGTTGACAATTAGCCTGACAGTTAGCCTGTAGGTTAGCGAGATAATTAGCCTGCCAGTAAGCCCAACATTAAGCCTGACAGTTAGATTGACCATTAGCCCGACATTTAGCCTGACAGTTAGGTTGACAATTAGCCTGACAGTTAGGTTGACAGCCTATAGGTTAGCGAGATAATTAGCCTGCCAGTAAGCCCGGCATTTAGCCTGACAGTTAGGTTGACAATTAGCCTGACAGTTAGCCTGTAGGTTAGCTTGACAGCTAGTCCGTAGGTTAGCGAGATAGTTAGCTTGCCAGTTAGCCCAACATTTAGCCTGACAGTTAGGTTGACAATTAGCCTGACAGTTAGGTTGACAGTTAGCCTATAGGTTAGCGAGATAATTAGCCTGCCAGTAAGCCCAACATTAAGCCTGACAGTTAGGTTGACAATTAGCCTGACAGTTAGCCTGTAGATTAGCAAGATAATTAGCCTGCCAGTAAGCCCAACATTAAGCCTGACAGTTAGATTGACCATTAGCCCGACATTTAGCCTGACAGTTAGGTTGACAATTAGCCTGACAGTTAGGTTGACAGCCTATAGGTTAGCGAGATAATTAGCCTGCCAGTAAGCCCGGCATTTAGCCTGACAGTTAGGTTGACAATTAGCCTGACAGTTAGCCTGTAGGTTAGCTTGACAGTAGTTTGCCAGTTAGGTTGAGAATTACGGCTGTCTTTATCCAGCAGAGTTTTTATCGCCCCCACCTAAAGAAGTTTAAAAAACACTACCAGGCCCAAAATGATAAAAACTGACAAGTTTTTTTCATTTTCGTTACTTTTAGTTTAATTTACTCGAGCATAACAGATAGTTTTGTTTATGAAATGGTCAGAACTAACCAAGAATCAGTTGTTCCTACTTGATTCTTCAATCTTTGAAAAACCTACCAGTTGAATCTGAATTTAATCCAGTTTAAAACAGTTTAAACTATTTAAATCCAAAATTTAATCCAGATTAAATAAGTCTTTTAGTGTAGTTTTAATTTAGTTTGTAAATTAGTTTTAAAACAGAGTTTCAACAGGTTTTTCCTCCTGATTTCCATCATTCTGAGACAGAAGACATCTCTGAGTTCTCCTTCTTCATGTTGTTCTGGTTCCTCAGAGCTGCAGGACTTTAAAAATAAACCACAATTAAAAAAAAAACATGAGACAGAAACAAATTCTGTACGCCATTTTTGTATATTTTTGTTAATCTTTCAGTGTCATTTTTGTGTGTCATTTTCTTTAATCTTTCGGTGTCATTTTGTGTCTTTTTGCATATTTTTGAGTCATTTTACCATCTGTTGTGTAATTTTTGTCTTTTTACTCACTTTCTATATTATTGTTGTCTCTTCGTGCTATTTTTGTGTATTTTTGTATGTTTTTGTGTCATTTTTATTACATTTTAGATTCAAGAACTTCATTAGCATCTTTTTGTCAGTTTTATGCTATTTTTGTGTCTTTTTAGCATCTTTAAATACTACTGTTGTCTCTTTGTACTATTTTTTGCATATTTTTGCATGTTTTTGTGTCATTTTCATCACATTTTGGCATCTTTTTTTGTCAGTTCTGGGTTGATTTTGCTATGTTACCAGGACTTTATACTGCAGCGAAAAAATGAATCATGGAAAAATTTAACCTGAAGCAAAAATAAATAGACAATTAAGTAAATTGCAGCTTGGAGTTCAGCGGATAAAACATTAGTAGAAAGTGTTGATGTCCTGAGTCGGTTAAGAGATGAAGAAACACTGATGAACACTAAACTATCTCCATTTTTCCCCCTCTACATAAGAGAGTTTTTTAATGAACACATTTTCTTTGTTGAGCCGAACCAGAAGGTGAACATATTCTAGCTTTAAGACTCATCTGATGTGTTCCTACATATATAAAGGATTGTATTTCACTGTGTTTGGTGTTGTTGCGGACCTCGGCTCGGAGGATTCTTCCAGAGAAAACAGGGTTCGCAGCAGTTTTCCTTCTTCACGCTTTTCCAGCCTCAGCAGCTGCAGAACCAGAAGAGTCGCCAACATCTTCAGGATGTCTTCATGAGCCTTCACACCTACAAAACCAAATCTGAGTTAACTGGCAGTTCAGTGAGGCTCCCCTCAGTTACAGCACCACTTTGAGCTTCACTGTATATGAGGTGGTGGATCTTAAAAACAAAACAAAAAAAATTGCATCGAAATAAGACTCAAAATAACCTTGATCTGAATTCAGAGCATCTCCTGAAATATAATAAAATTGTACCTAAACTGGCTAAACATGTGTTTGTTGACAAAACACGTGACTTCCAGATGTTCCCTGAATGCCTCACATGCAGATGACAGTAGAAGCTGCTAGTCAGTGGTGCAATGAGAAGCTTCTAGTCTCCACGGGTTACTGCAGCAGCAAATTACTGTCAAAGTCCGAATATCAGAATCACCAAAGAAATAAGGGGACTTTATCTACATGGGCCGTTTTAAACCTCAAAATCACAAACATCCATCCATCCATCTATTTCCATTTTCTTCCACTTATCCTGGGTTGGGTCATGGAGCAGGTCATTCCAGACATTCCTCCCCCCAGCGACGCTTTCCAACTCTTCCTGGGGGATCCCGAGGTGTTCCCAGGTCAGATGAGATATACAATCCCTCCAGAGAGTTCTGGGTCTACTTCGGGGTCTCTCCAGGCCAACGTGATTGGAAAACCTCAAAAGAAAGTCTCCCTGGAGGATCCAAATCAGATGTCCAAACCACCTCAGCTGGTTCCTTTAGAGGTGAAGGATCAGCAGCTCTACTCTGAGCTCCCTCCAGATATCTGAGCTTCTCATCCTATCTCTAAGGCTGAGCCCAGACACCCTATGGAGGAAGCTTTTGACGGCTTGTGTCCGCGATCTTGTTCTTATGGTGACTACCCAGAGCTCATGGCCTTAAGTGAGGGTTGGAACGTAGATGGACTGGTAAATTTTTACCACAACGGTTCGATACAACGCCCGTGTTACTGCTGCTGCCGCACTAATCCTCCTGTCCATCTCACGCTCCATTTTCACTTCACTCCTGAACAAGATCCTAAGATACTTGAACTCCTTCGCTTGGGGAAGCAACTCCCCCCCAACCCGTAGGGAACAATCCACCGGTTTCCATCAGAGAACCATGGCCTCAGACTTGGAGGTTCTAATCCACATCCCCACCGCTTCACACTCAGCTGCAAACCGCTCCAGTGCTGCTGAAGATCTGAGGAACCCAACAGAACCACATCATCTGTAAAAAGCAGAGATGTGATCCTGAGGTCCCCAAACCAGACACCCTCCTCACCCTGACTGATCCTTGAGATCCTGTCCATGAAGACCACAAACAGGATCAGAGACAAGGGGCAGCCCTAGAGGAGTCCAACACCCACTGGAAACATGTCTCACTTTGTGCTGAGTATGTGGACACAGCTCTCACTTTGGTTGTAAAGGGACTGAATGGCTCATATCAGTGAGCCTGATACCCCATACTCCCTCAGTTCCCCCCACAGAGCCCCTTGGGGGACATGGTCGTAGGCCTTCTCCAGATCCACAAAACACATGCAGACTGGCAGGTGGAACTCCCATGACCCCCTCAGCAGCTCTGCAAGAGTAAAGATCTGATCCACCGTTCCACAACCAGGACAGAATCCACATTGCTCCTCCTGAATCCGAGGTTCTACAGTCGGTCAGAGCCTCCTTTCCAGCATCCCAGAGTAAACTTTCCCGGGGAGGCTGAGAAGTGTGATACCCTGGTAGTTGGAACACACTCTCTGGTCCCCCTTTATGAAAATAGGAACCCTCACCCCAGTCTGCTTCTCCACAGGTACTGTACCCGATGCCTACGCTACATTGTAGAGACGTGTCAGCCAAGACAGTCCAACAATGTCCAGAGTCTTCAGCATCTCAGGGTGGATCTCATTCACACCTGGTGGAGCTTCTTCACTTCCTCAGCAACCTCTGCCACGGATATGGATGAAGATTCCCCCGAGTCTTCAGGTTTCACCTCCTCCACAGAGGACGTGTTTACCAGGTTGAGGAGTTCCTCAAAGGAACAGTCAAACATGTTTCCGGATTAATATTTGATTAATTGTGCAGCCTGACAAAAAATTCTGCCAATTTTAGTGAAATGTAGAGGTGCATGTCAAGTTTTAACTCCTCTTAGTTCTATGAAAAAATTCAAGAACAGAGACAAGCGCATAACAAGAAACAACGCAACAGAAACAGTATAAAATGGTATTCACATTCTACATTTTCCATTCTGCTACTTTAACATGACAGAACGATGAGAATATCTGTGTCTGAACTGTTAATTCTGAAAAGAAAAAGAGCAGCAGGTTCCCCTTAGATGCTCTGAAAGTTCTCACCAAGAGAAAGGATGCCTTTTTTTTTCAGGAACACGTTGGCAAAGACGTCCACGCTGACATGAAGAAGTTTGCCCAGCTCTGGGGTTAATTCCCAGTAGCCCTCCTGCAACACAAAGATAATTATCACCGCAGTGGTGGGATTAGAGGTGAGGACAGCTGAACGTTTTTAGAAATCCAGGACAGAGAAAAGACCAAAAACAGCAACTCAGAAGCAAACAGCAAAAACCTAAAAAAAATCCTGAATAGAGAGACGCATAGGGAGGACAAGACGTCTGATAAACACACCCAACAAATAAAACAATTGGTGTCATTTGCCTACTTTCAATGAAACAAGCACCCCTTAGTACAACTTCAGTTTTTTGGATTAAAAGGCATCTTGCCTTTATGAAAGTTGCCAAAATGACACCATTTTATGAGATATCTTTCTACAGACGATGTCCAGAGTAGTGTTTTTAGAAACTGAAAAATGGACTAAAAATTGTGCATAACAACAAAAAATTCTATTTATTTTCAAGTTATTTTGGACATTTTTTTTCCTTTTTTTTACATTTTTGGTTATTTTGGTCAAATTTTGAGTCATTTTGGACATTTTTTGGACAAAGCTGGACTAAAAAATGTCCAAAACTAAAAAAAAAACCAAAAAAACAAAAAAACTGAAAGTGTCCATGACTTATGATCAAATTGTCAGTTATTTTGAACTTGTTAAATGTAATTCTGGACAATTTTCAAATGTCTTTTGGACAATTTCTGTCAATTTAGACTTATTTTGTTATGCTGGACAAATTTGAGGAATTTTGGAAATTTGTTTGATACTTTGGATGAGTTTAAAAACATTTTGGGCAATTCTAGGCTAAGATCTACTGGATCTGTGAAATAAATGCAGCACGGCTCAGAAACAGTGAACAGAGGAGGAGGTTGTTGGAGATACATTCAGCATGGTGAAACATCTTTCTAGTTTTTGTAAATACATTCAGCATGGTGAAACATCTTTCTAGTTTTTGTAAATACATTCAGCATGGTGAAACATCTTTCTAGTTTTTGTAAATACATTCAGCATGGTGAAACATCTTTCTAGTTTTTGTAAATACATTCAGCATGGTGAAACATCTTTCTAGTTTTTGTAAATACATTCAGCATGGTGAAACATCTTTCTAGTTTTTGTAAATACATTCAGCATGGTGAAACATCTTTCTGCAGATGATGAACAGAGTAGAGAGGAAAAGTCTGGAAACATGGAGCTAGAAAAACATCTATAGGATGTGTTGTCCAAAATGAATGGACATAGCACGTTTTGTTCTATAAGTTCAAACACTCTGACACTGCAAAGTTTGTGAGTAGAATATACCGATACTGAAAATACTACTATTACATGGGTTCAAATGATGTTTGGTAGATGTCACGTGACGCAACGCTATATGAAGCATGTTGGCTCTAAGACATCTTAATATATTACACAACAATAATTCAATACTATTAGAGTAATAAAACACATGTAACCCTGTTTAGAGAGGAACTCCCTTTGGTCTGGACTTAATAAAGTCTGCAGACCTTTAACAAGGGAGCACAAAACTGGTTGGGTCACTTCCTTACTGACAAGCAGCCATCGTTTTCAGTTACAGCAAGGTGGTTCAAAATTACTCAATAAACTGTAAAAACATCTTACTGGACGCTGCAGCTGGAAGATGGCTTCCCATTGCGGAACTCGCCTCAAGTCCAACGGTCTCCTGAAATGACAGCAGGACACCACGAGTTAACATTTACCTTAAAAACACACATCCAGGAAATGAATCTTAGGTTTGGGACTCACTCAGTGGTTCCAGATGTTGTGGACAGCTGCTCTCTACGTTTCCCTCGGATTCGAGAGAGGCCCTTCCTGATACCCAGAGTTAAATGTGGCAAGTCATCCTGAGCCAGGGATGCACTGAAAGAACTGGAAACTGAAGGTTCATCTCCTGAAAAACCAAATGTGACTGGCTCGAAGCTTTTGGAACGACGTGATTGTTCAACCAGTCCAACGGGTGCAAGTTTATCCAGAGGCACCGATGCACTTGAACAACCGAAAGGTACTAGTCCTGGTACATATCCCTTAGGAGAACGTTGGGTTGGTGTAGCAAGACGCTGTTTCAGTTGCTGAATCCGTCCAGTGGGTGCAGGTTTATGCAGACGCACCGATGCCCTCGAAGAACCGAAACTTGGTGATAACTCTCCCACAAAAGAGGTTAATTTGAACGTTTTGGCATTAAGCTGTTGCCCTTGTGGTTGTTGTTCAACCTGTTCAAGAGAGGCAGATACACCCAGAGACGCTGATGCACTCCAAGAACCAAGAAGTGGCGGTGCAGCTCCTGTAGAAGGATATAGGGTTGGTCTGGACATCTCGGTAGGACGCTGTAGTTGTTGTGGTTGAACTGGTCCAACAGGTGCAGGTAAACCCAGAGACAGTGATGCAGCAGAAGAACTGAAACCTGCTGGTGCTGTGGGAACATAAGATGGGGATGGGCTGTAATCATTGGTCGACGCTTCTTCACGAACCACTAAGCGTTCGGCCGCTTGTTGAAGAACTTCGTTATCATGAAACTGTCCAATAGCAGGAGCTGATGCCTCGACAGATTCATCTGCAACTTTAGAACCAAAGACGGTACCGTGCACTGTGTGGAACCCCCTAAAGGGTTGGGTCGACCCAAAGGCGAAGCCTTGGGCCACATCGTCGAGGTGAGAAGGACTGCCTGCTACGTATTTTTGTCTTCTAAGTACTTCACCACTTTCATGGGACAGATCATCAAAATGAGACACGGACTTAGACAGGACCTTGAAACGCTTGCTGCTAGCTTTCCTCGAAGTTTCAATGGCAGGTGGATCGCTGAGCAGCGAGGGAGTTGGAGGTGCAAAATCGTGACCTTCTGACGAGTCCAAGTCAGCGGAAGCTTTTTTATGTCGCCTTAGAGAGGCCACTTGGCGAGAAGAAGGTGGAGGAGGGGGAGGAGGTATACCTTGGAGAGGAGGAAGACAAGGAGGAGGTGGAGGAGGAAGGCCTCCATAAAAAGGAGGAGGAAGAGGAGCTGAGTGAGGAACAAAATTAGAAGCTGAATGAGGAGGAGGAGGAGGAGGAAGAGGCATACCTCCTTGGTGAGAAAGAATATGACGATGACCTAGAGGAGGGCCTTCATAAAAAGAAGAAGGAAGAATAGAAAGAAGTTTTGTTTTCACATATGTGTCGGCTGTACGAGGAGAAGATTCAATCTGTTGAGGTTCGATATGTGACAGAGAAGAACCAGGAGGAGAAACAGCTCGTTTCAGATATGAGGAGGCTTTAGGAGGACCAGGAGCTCCATCCTGCTGGGGTTCGACATGTGATGGAGCAGAACCAGCAGGAGGAAGATCATCAAAAAGACCAAAACCCATGCCGTCACCTAATTCCTTGACAGGTGGCAAAAAGGCAAAAAAATCCACTATCTCCTCATCTCCGTGGCTCTAAAGGAGGAGAGAAAAGATCAAACTGAAACGACACTCAAAGTTCATTTTAAAAATCTGTAAAATCAGGAAAAACCTCAACAATGATTAAATAATGTTCCCTCAAGTTGACAGGTTTCACGTCAGCAACTTTTTTTGTAAAAATAAATAATAAAAAAATCATTTCAAAATTGTTTTCAAAACATTTTACTAACTTTCTGTCTTTTTTGTCTGTTTTGTATGTTTTGTGTCATTTCCATCACATTTTAGCATCTTTTTGTATCAGTTTTTAGTTTTTTTGTTATTTTAACATCTTTCTGTTTCATGTGACTGTTACTTTTGTGTCTGTTTTGTATGTTTTGTGTCATTTCCATCACATTTTAGCATCTTTTTGTATCAGTTTTTTTGTTATTTTAACATCTTTTTGTTTCATGTGACTGTTATTTTTGTGTCTTTTTTGCATGTTTTGTTTCATTTTCATTACATTTTAGCATCTGTTTGTATAAGTTTTGTGTTTTTTTTGTTATTTTAGCATCTTTCTGTGTCATTTTTGTGCCTCTTTGTGCTATTTCTTGTTTTATTTTAGCATCTGTTGTGTAAATTGGTCTTTTTACTCATTTTGTGTCACTTTAATGTTATTTTTGTGTCACATTTGCATGTTTTTGTGTCAGTTTTGTTTCTTTGTTATTTTAACATATTTCTGGGTCATTTTACTGTTATTTTTGTGTCTTTTAGCATCTTTCTGGATTACTGTTGTCGTTTTGTGCAATTTTTTTGTCTTTTGTGCATCTTTCTGTGTCATTTTGTGTCATTTTCATCACATTTTAGCATTTTACTGTGTCAGTTTTTTTGTTGTTATTTTACCATGTTTCTGTGTCATTTACTTGTATTTTGGTGTCAAGAGATCGAGCCTGTTGACGTTGGACATGTGGTGGAGCAGAAGCAGCAGAAAGACAATTGGAAACACGGTAAGTTATGTCTTCATCTGAGGACGTCTCAGAGGAGGAAGAGGAAGGGGACCTGGAGGAGGAAGAGGAGGAGGAGGAGGTGTCTTTTGGCGTTACTTTTCCCGTTCTTTTAGCCATGACTGGTTCACTGCAGCTCAACAATTCCACCATCTCCTCATGTCTGCAGCTCTACAGGAGGAGAGAAAAGATCAAACTGAAACAACACTAAAAGTTCATTTTAAAAATCTGTAAAATCAGGAAAAACCTCAACAATGATGAAATAATGTTCCCTGAAGCAGCACAGAAGGACTCAAAATATAATGAAACTGACAAACACTGTTCAGAATGTCGAGACGTGGCTGAACGGAGTCAAAAATGACAAAAAAATCACCAAAAATAAGGACAAAATTGGACAAAATGACATTTTATTTACCCCAAAGCTACCTGGAACGAGACCGAAATTACTCTAATATATAATATAATACCTAATATATACACACACACACACACACACACACACACACACACATATGTATGTATATACATATATATATATATATATATATATATATATATATATATATATATATATATATATATATATATATATATATATATATAAATAAAAATATTTTCAGCACGACTCAAAAGTTGTATCTATTTCTGGTTTGCATCGTTTCTAACTAACTTTTTTACTATTTTTGTATATTTTTCGAATCTTTCTGTCATTTTTGTGCTTCTTTGTGCTTTTTTTTGTCTAATTTTAGCATCTGTTGTATTTTTTTGTAATTTTACTGTTATTTTTGTGTTTCTGTGCTATTTTTGTGTCTTTTTTAGCATCTTCTGTCTTTTTTGTGTTTTTTTAGCATCTTTTTGTGTCAGATTTGTGTTTTTTTTGTTATTTTGACATTTTTCTTTCATTTTACTATTATTTTTGTCTTTTTAGCATCTTTCTGTGCTACTGTTGTTTTTGTGCTATTTTTGTTTCATTTTCAGCACATTTTTGCGCGTCAGTTTTGTGTTTTGTTATTTTAACATCTTTTTGTATCATTTCACTGCCATTTTTGTGCCTTTTTAGCATTTTCATCACATTTTAGCATCTTTTTGTATCGATTTCTTGTTTTTTTTAAATTATTTTAACATCTTTCTGTGTCATTTTACTGTTATTTTGTGTCTCTGTGCTATTTTTGTGTCTTTTTCCATCACATTTTAGCATATTTTTGTGTCTTTTTTTGTCATTTTCATAACATTTTAGAATCTTTCTGTGACATTTTTGTGCCTCTTTGTGCTATTTTTTTGTGTAATTCTAGCACCTGTTGTGTCTATTTACTCGTTTGTGAGTTATTTTGCCATCTTTCCATTTTATTTTTGTGCTATTTCAACATCTTTCTGTTTCATTTTTGTGTCATTTTACTGTGCTATTTGTGACACAAATGTGTGATGACACTTTTTGTAATAATAGTGGTTATAATGTGCTGAATTGTATGTAAAAATCTGTGAATGGGAGTATTTTTCTTTCTGTGTCATTTTACTGTTATTTTTGCATCTCTGTGCTATTTTTTGTGTCATTTCAGCATCTATTGTGTCAGTTTGTCTTTGTACTCATTTTGTGTCATTTGAGTGTTATTTTTGTGTCTTTTTGCATCTTCGTATGTTTGTTTTGTTATTTTCGCATCTTTTCGTGTCATTTTACAGTGTTATTTTTGTGTCTTTGTGCTATTTTAAAAAAAAGTTTTAGCCTCTTACTGTGTTATTAGTATCTTTTTGTGCTACTTTTGTGTCTTTTTGGGATATTTTTGTGTCATTTTTGTGCCTTTGTGACATTTTTATGTCTTTTTAGCATCTGTTGTGTCTTTTTACTCATTTTTGAGTCATCTTACTGCGTTATTGTTGTGTCGATTTAGCATCTCTCTTTATTATTGTTGTCTCTTTATGTTAGTTTTGTCTTTTTTTACGTGTTTTGTGTCATTTTCATTACATTTTAGCATCTTTTTATGTCCATTTTGTGTTTTTATTTCATTTTTGCATCTTTCTGTTATTTCTGTCTCTTTGTGCTGTGTTTGTATCTTTTTGTGTCAATTTGTCTTTTTACTCATTTAGTGTCATTGTACGGTATCTTTGTGTTATTTCTGTATATATTTTTAGGATCTTTCTGTATTATTGTCCTTTTTTGCTATTTTTGTGGAATTTTAAAAATATTTTTGTGTCTTTTCATTACATTTAAGCATCTTTTTGTATCTTTTTTTATTTTAGCATCTTTCTTTGTCATTTTTGTGCCTCTGTTCATTTTTTTTGTCTTTTATTGGATATTTTTGTGTCATTTTGATTACATTTTAGCATCTTCTTGTATCAGTTAAGTTTGTTTTTTGTTATTTTAACTTCTTTCTGTTTCATTTTTGTGTTTCTTTGTGTATTTTTGTGTTTTTTGGCATATTTTTCAGTAAAAACTAGAGAGGAGCTAAAAGCTTGAGGCTGAAAGGGTTAACGTTCATCTGTTCATGCACTCATGAACTGACCGTGGGTGAATATTCTGGAGACATTCCTGTTTCCTCGTAGACGTCCATCTGCAGCACACAGATAATGAAACAGGATTTACTGAAGATCACTGAGTAGTTTCTAATTCAGGACTCCTTCACCTCTTTAATGTTGTTCATGTGTTTGGTTTGAGGCTTGATTAAAAACTATTAGTGTTGGGGAACAAACCATCATGTCGTAGCTGCATAACCCAGACATAAACGGCATCATTGGACGAACCTCATCTGACTCTTGGTCGTCCTGAGGAGAAGTCCAGTCCATGTAGGGCAGGAAGTCCACGTCCTCATCTGCGAGCAGCTTGGGGATGTCGGTGACGCCGTCCTCTGATTGGTCCGAGTCCTAAAACGAGACGAAGGAAACTGTTTTGGTTGGGAGTGACGAAAAAAGATCCTTAAATCGAGACATGAAGTGAGTTTAAAGGGGATTCAAGGTTCACTGACTCTTTCCTCGATGGCCACGAAGCTGGTGAACTGAGACAGGATGGAGAACTCTCTGCTCAACTCGATGATGAAGGACTTCAGCTCCGCCTTCTGGCTCTGGAAAAGCAGAAATACACAGAAATAAACTATTGTGATTTCAGCTGCGGTTAAACTGCTGCACGATTTAAAATCTTCACATAATTCACATAATGATATTGGTTTAAAATATTTATTAAATTATACAGTAAAATTATAAAATGCAGTAAAATTCTGCTAAAATATCTCGATAAGAAGTGGGTCACTTTATCTAATGTCTAATCTAAGCTGAATAAGACACTCTGACGGAGGGAGAAATATTTAAAAGGTGTTTACTTTGTTTCAGATACAGCTCCTTCCCTGTTTGCTTTACTGCATTTACAGGTTTTTCCCCTAATGCTAACAACAGCTAATGCTAATACCATAAGCTAATGCTAATGCTGACAACTAATGCTAACAACAAAAATTAATGCTAAACCCAAAAACTAATGCAAACACCTACAACTAATGCTAATGCTAACAACTAACGATAAGTCAACAACTAATGCAAAAGCTGACAACTAATGCTAACATTCACAATTAATGCTATAGCTAATAACTAATGCTAATGGCTAAAGCTAGTGCATGGTGTTTACTTCATTTAGAGGTTTTTTCCCAAACCTAACGCTAATAACTAATGCTAACACCCAAAACTAATGCTAGTACCAACAACTACTGCAAACAACAACTAATGCTGACACTGACAACTAATGCTAAGGTTTCATGCTAATGGATAGTGCCTTATGCTAATTCCAATTCCTGTGAAAGAAATGGAACTTCTGAACCAAACTGTTGAACTAAAATGGTAAACTTTTAAATAAATGACACCGAGTAGAACAGATTTAAGTGCCAACGTACCTCGTGTTCAGCTTCGCTGGCATCCAGCAATCCGTCTTCGTAGTCCCTGATGACAGCTCTTGCTGTGAGCTTGTGAAGAAACTGAACACATGCACAGAAATCAAAGTAAAATCAACTGTAAACTCGATTACCACCAAATTCCTGGGGGTGCACATCACCGATGACCTCAGCTGGTCTCTCCACAACAACTCCACAGTGAAGAAAGCACAACAACGCCTTCACTTCCTGAGGAGGCTGAAGAGAGCCAGCCTTCCAGCTCCAATCCTGACCACCTTCTACAGGGCCACTGTGGAAAGCATCCTGACTGGCTGCTTCACCACGTGGTTTGGAAACTGCACAGAAGTGGATCACATATCTCTGCAACGTGTGGTCAGGACGACGGAGAGGATTATCGGTGCCTCCCTCCTAGCTCTCCAGGATATCTACCAAGAACGCTGCATACGCAGGGCCACCTCCATCATGAAGGACCCCTCCCACCCCTCACATGGACTATTTGTTGCCCTTCCATCAGGAAAGAGACTGTGCAGCATCAGAACCCACACATCAAGGTTCTGTAGTAGCTTCTTCCCACAGGTAGTCAGACGGTTGAACACCCTGCAGCTACAACACATGCAGACCTGCACCCATCACCTCCATACCCAAACCTGCATCCATCACCTCCATACCCCAAACCTGCATCCACCACCTCCATACCCCAAACCTGCATCCACCACCTCCATACCCAAACCTGCATCCATCACCTCCATACCCCAAACCTGCATCCACCACCTCCACACCCAAACCTGCATCCACCACCTCCACACCCAAACCTACATCCACCACCTCCATACCCAAACCTGCATCCATCACCTCCGTACCCAAACCTGCATCCATCACCTCCATACCCAAACCTGCATCCACCACCTCCATACCCAAACCTGCATCCATCACCTCCATACCCAAACCTGCATCCATCACCTCCATACCCAAACCTGCATCCATCACCTCCATACCCAAACCTGCATCCACCACCTCCATACTCAAACCTGCATCCATCACCTCCATACCCAAACCTGCATCCATCACCTCCATACCCAAACCTGCATCCATCACCTCCATACCCAAACCTGCATCCATCACCTCCACACCCAAACCTGCATCCATCACCTCCACACCCAAACCTGCATCCATCACCTCCATACCCAAACCTGCATCCACCACCTCCACACCCAAACCTGCAGTCACATTAATCTCACCCATTATCACCCCAGTAGCGAGTATGATTGTGTCTGACGTATGCCTGTGCTTTTGTTTTGTTTTTGTTTTTCTTATCTAGTTTAGTCTTTTTAAATTATCTTATATTTATTTTACCCTATATTTATTCTTAACTTTTTATAGTATTACCCTCATTTCTGCACTATGAAATGGATGTGAGAAACGTAATTTCGTTTAACTGTGTACTACGTACATTGCTGAATGACAATAAAGTTGAAGTTGAAGTTGATTATCTTTGAAGAGTGACGGGATAACTCTGCTTCAATTGAGACTTCTTACCGTGCCTCTGGTCTTCTGCAGCTCGCTGGTCGACACCATGGTTTGGAGCCTCAGACCGCCCAGGTTTCCCAGCAGCGTCGCCTGAATGATGATAAATAAAATAATCAGATGACCAGAGAGGCTTCGGAAATGGACATTTAGTCACGTAGTCTTTAACTACCGCTCTAAATACATAAGCTGCATACCTCAGGGCAGTAGAAGTACTGTGTATTAATCGTGTACCTTAGTATTAATTACGTACCTGAGTATAAAGTGTGTACCTGAGTATTAATTGCGTACCTTGGTGCAGTAGTAGTACTGTGTATTAATTGTGTGTATAAATTGCGTACCTTGGTGCAGCAGTAGTACTGTGCATTAATTGTGTGTATAAAGTGTGTACCTCGGTGCAGTGCGGTACAAAGCCGTACACCAGTGTGTGACAGTCGTTAAACAGAGCATGCAGCTGTTTCGGGGCCTGGACAGGAGGAGGCGCTGTTGGGTTGAACTGCTGCCATTTCACCGACGCCGAGCTGCAGCCAGGAGACGCCATTCGCTTCACCTGCCGGGACACCTGCACACATAACAACCACAATTAGACACAAAATAACCGCAAAGACACACAAAACAACCACAAAAAGACACGAGACAACAAAAATGACACAAAATAATCACAAATAGACACAAAACAATCTTAACTAGACACAAAACAAATACAAAAACACAAAACAACCACAAAAACACACAAAACAACCACAAAAAGACACAAAACAACAACAAAGACACACAAAATAACCGAAAGGACACAAAATAAACTCAAAAAGACACAAAATCACCACAAAAGACATACATAAAAAGCTGGTTGTGTTAACTTTCTGTGTGTCCTTCTGCAGGTTCAGATAATAAAAGAATCTGATTAACTAAACGTTTCACCTTCTCGGCCCAGGTATGTTTGGTTTTGGCGTCGAAAAACTCGTAGGCTCCGCCCCCTGCCTGGGCCAACGCTCTCAGCATGTGTCGATTGGCTGTCGAGCTGAAAGAAACATCAACACGCACCTTTATGAATATACAAAAAACAAATAAAACACAAAGAGAACACCATAAAATAAAGATAATGTGTGTTTTTGTAGCATCATAACGTTAAAAGATTTACCTTTATGCCGATGACACTCTTATTTATATCCCCAGTTTTGACTACAAATACAATACAAATTCAGATTTCCTTCCAATCCAGTCAAAACTCCACAATGACAGACTTGCAATGAATAAAAAAGAGAAGAAAAAGCAATATATCCGCTGCTATCTTTTTGACCCTAATGTAATTTTTGACAATGGGTCACCACAGGAGAAAGCTGATTCCTTCAGATATGTCGGACTTTGGATTGTCATTTAAACTCCACATGGATTAAATTCAAAAGACAAAACCATATCGCACTACACAAAAAATAATCCTTTTACATTTCCTGTCAGAAAAATATAAATTTTTCGGCTGATCTTCACAATTCATATGCATTTTTTGGTGGAAGTGCTCTATAAATTATTATTAAACATTTATTATATGCAGTCAAATTTATTCCATTCACCGTCTTTAATCTTAAATTTTAGTTTCTTTTTAGAGGAGTTTTATATACCAACTAGGACCTTTTACTTTTTCATGTTAAATTTGTTCAGTTCATCTTTATGCTGATGACACTCTTATTTATATCCCCAATTTTAATATACTTGATATAACACAAATTCACATTTCCTCACAACCCAATCAAAACTTCATAATGAAAAAAAAGTTAAAAAAGACAGAGTCAACTGAGCTGTAAGCAAATCATGTTTATGAAAACTCTTAATTTAAATCTGGTTTTCAGAGCATCTGTCTTTTATAATGTTTTTATCTTTTCTGAACCTTGTGTTGGTTTTTATGGAAATGTGCTTTTATATTCTCATGCTTTCAAAATTTGTGTGTTTTATTTTGCTGCCTTGTGAAGCACTTGCTAAATAAGAATTATTTTTAAACATTTATTGTACACAATCAAATTCATTCCTCTCGCAGTCTTTCCTTTTACATTTTAGCTGCTTTTAAAGGTTTAGCTTTATTTACCAAGTAGGACTTTTTATTTTTTCAAGTTCAATTTGTTCTGTTCATCTGTACGCTGATGACATTCTTATTTATATCCCCAATTTTAACATATTTGATATATTACAAGTTCAGATTTCCTGTCAATCCAATCAAAACTTCCCAATGAAAAAATGTTAAATCAAAAAAATCAGTGTACTGAGCTGTAAGAAAATCATGTTTATGAAAAATGTTGATTTAAATCCAGTTTTCAGAGCATCTTTCTTCTTTTACATGCATTTCTGTGGACTCAGACTGTTTTTGTTGAGTCTAAACAGCGTTTACGAGTGTAATTGTGCAGAATACATCAATAAAAGCAGCATTACTAAGATGTTTTTATGATTTATGAGCAACGCTGTGCATGTAGCTGATGAAAACTAGCCGATACCTGAGCCCGCAGGTGAAGAGGCGACTGTGCTGGCCGTTGTCTCGGAGCAGCTTCAGGCTTACATCTGAGTTCTGGATGTGTCCGTCCGACAGCAGCAGCAGGTTTCGGACACCAACAGACGGAGGAAGAAGGCTTAGAGCTCTTAGAGGCCTCCAGAGCTCAGTGCTGCCCCCTAGTGACGATGACTGATCACAGGAAATATCAGGTCAACTTGTTTTACTGAGATGAGATACTGCTCAGAAAAACCAAAATGTGATTTATAAAAAAATTCCTGCATCAATGAGACTCTCACTGGGTGAAAACAAATAAAAATGCTGGCATTTATATTTATAAAGTGGTCATGTAGAGGAGGTTAACTGCATTTTTTTCCAGAAATATCTTCAGGTCAACATTTTGAGTCGATAACATCACGTGTGGCTGCTATCAAAAAACCTGAATTTTTGAAAAATTCACAAAACTTAAACTGCGACTGCAAAAAAACTATAAATGATATGAAAACACCGATTTAGAGCAATAACATTCAAAGCCTTGTGATCTGTTTAAACTTGGCAAGTAGAGAGACTTTTGGTCCCTTTAAACTTTAAATAAAGTTTCTACTGTAAAATCTGCCAGAGCTACAGGGTTCCAAAGACAGATGGTTTTGGCCACTTCCCATTTATTTCATTAAGGATTTTTAATGCAGTTTTATACAAATTTTGTAAAAACTGTACAACAAATCTCTACCAAAAGTCACAGCACACCATTCCAGATTGGGCTGCACATTTCGATTTATCATTTGTTTGGATTTTCTTAAAGCTGCAGGACGAGTTAGGCACCGAAAATCATGTCAGAAGAATCGATAATAAGAATAAACTTGAGAAATAGTAACAGTGAGAAATGGTGAGCTTCAACGCTTATGTTTTGACACACTTAATGAGCATGATACAATACAAAATAAAAAAAAGTGAGCTAAAATATGACTCCAATAGAACAGTATAAAGCAATGCTGCCAATTCTACTTAGTTAATAAGTAATATCACATTTGATAATGAATTATTGCACCTGAAAAATGAAAATATGAAATATTTGCACATGAAATCAAATGCTACAGATGATACAGAAACTGATTTTGCATAAAAACTTGAAAAAAGTAATACTGGGAATGATATTGATAACATAATTCACCTTGATGAAACTTTGAGCTGCCTCTTTAACTTCACTGAGAGGTTGTGCTGTCAGAAAAGCTTCTTTGTGGTCTGAAAATCAAAACCAAATGTCAAAGTGAGGAAAAACCTGCAACCAATTGCAAGAATTGGTTACATTTGATTAATTAAAAAGCAACTTTCATGTGAAATCAGGGCTGATTTCACATGATACAAACTTCGGACAGAGAACTCTTCATACAGTAGTTCATGTTGTAAATAAAACCAAAGAAGAATTGGTTTAGTTCCAGTTGTCCGTGGATTGTGTCATGCAGCTGTATTGTCCGAGAGCCTTTCTTGCTTTTTAAAAATTTTGCTTTCCCTTGAACTGTCTTAAAATCATTATTACCTTTTCTGACCCTGTGTTGGTTTTTATACAAATGTTGTGCTTTTATGTTCTGATGTTTTCAAAATTTGTCTGTTTTGTTTTTGCTGCCTTGTGAAGTCCTTTGTTTTCAGAAAGTGCTTTATAAATAATTATTAAACAACATTTATTATATCAAATCAAACAATTCATTTGCTGTCTTTCCTCTAAATGTTAGCTTCCTTATTTAGAGGACTTTTATTTACCAACTAGAACTTTCTATTTGTTCATGTTGAGTTTTTTCCGATTATCTTTATGTCGATAACACTCTTATTTATATCCACAATTTGGATATACTTGATGTGTTACAAA
Source organism: Amphiprion ocellaris (assembly GCF_022539595.1). Classification (NCBI taxonomy): domain Eukaryota; kingdom Metazoa; phylum Chordata; class Actinopteri; family Pomacentridae; genus Amphiprion; species Amphiprion ocellaris. Next base: position 34,844,771 of record NC_072776.1, on the reverse strand, counting down.
GTCAGATTTCCTGCCAGTCCGATCAAAACTTCACAATAACAGACTTGTGGGGAATAAAAAGGAAGAAGAAAAAGAAGCATACTCGCGCATATCTTTTTGACCTGAACATAATATTTGACGATGGATCACCACAGAAGAAACTTGATTCCTTCAGATGTGTCAGACAATTTAGTGGTGTTTTTCACTGTCTATGGACGTTTGTTGAGAGGTCTCCGTACAGAACTTATCATTGTCTCTTATATGAGCCACTTAATTGGCTGCAGCCTAAATCTTTCACTGGGTTCTGCTCATTTTTAAATGTGGTTATTGTAACTCTGCCTTCCAGTCTTGGTTCTCCTGGTTTTGGATGTGATTTAAAGTTGGTTTAGGATATATTTTACTCTGGATCTGGTCCTGGATGAGGACTGGTTTCAGACTGTCTTGGGTGGGTCTTGGACTTTTTTAGGAGTAGTTCAGGTTTGGTTTTGTTTCCGAATTTGTATTAGTTTTTGACTTTTTTAAGACTGGTTTTAGACTGTTTTCTGACTGGTTTCAATTTCATTCTGGTCCTGGTTTTAGACCATTGAAGGGCTGGTTTAGGACTTGTTTCGGCTTGTCTTTGGGGGGTCTTTTTTGTATAACTCCAAGAACACTAAACCTACCATCAAGCATGGAGGTGGCAGTATCATGGCTCTGTGGAACTGGAGCTACCACAAAGTAAATGGAATAATGAAGAAGGAGGATTACCTCCATATTCTTCAGGAATACAAAAACCATCAGCAGAAGGTTGATCTTGGACACAGTTGGATGTTTCAACCAGACAATGAGTCCAAACACACATCAGACGTGGTAAAGAAATGGTTCCATCAGGCTGGAATGAAGGTTCTAGACTGGTCTCCCCAAAGTCCTGACTTAAACCCATCAAGAACCTGTGGACTGATGAAGAAACAAGTCTGAGACAGAAAGACGACAAGTGTAATCAGTGTTTGTTGTCTTTCCGTCTCAGTCGGTTAAATTGATAGTATAATGATACTGCCACCTCCATGCTTGACGGTAGGTATAGTGTCCAGAGGAGTTGAAGATAAACCAGAAGACTGAAACCAGAAAAACTGAACTGAGGAGAAAATGGACAAATTTAACCAAATATTAACATTTCTGCTTGTATATTTTTATGTTTACTCAGAGGAGTCAGCAGCTGTAGTCGACTGGAATCACTCAGGAGAAGTTAAGAGGCCATGAAACTAAGAAAATGAAATTAACACAATTTTCTACATCAACAAAATTGATCATTCAAGTTGCTGTATGTATATTTATGGTCCAACAGATTTTGTTATAGTTCCAGAAAACCATTAATAAATCTATGAAAGAACTGCAATATACGATTGTTTTTCATGACATAGCCTCATGTGTTTGTTTCAATGATTCTATTGTAGAAAATTCAGAGTTCTAGGAGTAAACTTTAGTAAACTTTAGTTCATGACTGTCTTTCCTTTTTTCACTGCTTCAGGTCGTCTTTATTTTTTCATCTTAAAGGAACCTATTAAAGCTTAAAGTTCATAATTCTTTCAATTTTTCAGATGTTAATGTGATTGTAATTGTATTTTCTGGGTCTATGGAATGGATTTTTCATTCAACAGCTGAGGTCAGGAGAGTGAACCAGCTGTTTTTATTAGTTTATTTGTCGTGTTTTGTTCTTTTAGCCTTTCTATCCTTTCAGTAAATTCAAACTGAAACTTTACCCTCTTATTAAAGTTAAAACCGACCTGTTCCAAACAGAATGACGTTGACTCTGACGTTGTGATCGAGGTTTTTCAGAACCTGCAGAGCTATTCTTCGGGCGGAACACACAGATTCTCCCTTCATGGATTCGGATGTGTCCAACAGCAGAACGACTTCATTGGCAGACGAGCGGGAACCGACCTTGAAGTCTGGATAGAAAACCAGCATGCAGGCCTGGAGGAAGGAGAAAGACATGGTCGGAACAGGAAGTTTCTGGGTGAAAGAAAGAAAAGTCGGACAGAAAGACGGACCTGGCTGTCTTTGTCGGGGTGGTTTTCCACCCACATCCTTGGCATGTGGACCTTGGACAGACCGATCGACAGCTGGAACCCGTCAGAACCCATCAGTTCTCCTGGTAACACACTCAGCACAGCTTTACAGTCGGTTCTCTACAGCGTTTAATCACACAGGAAACAGAAAAGGAACATGAAGTTTGCAAATAATCATTATGAATAGTTTTAACAACTTTTTCACTTATCGTAGGAGCTTCAGTAAACTGGACTTTTATTGAAGTTCCTACAATTACCATGACCTGGATGACTGAGAATCTTCACGACAACTTTTTCAATGTAAAAAATATCAAATACATCTGCTAATTTTCAGAATATGGAAAAATTCTTTCACCGTGTGAGGCAGAATCTAGTTGGGAACATTCTGATGTATTTTCATGTCCATTCTGTGTTTTATACAGATTTGGTGACAGGTTAGAAAGACTCACCGTTTCTGATTTTAGAGCTCAGATATAATGAGAGTTTTGATCGACACTCTGATCTCTGAGCTGATTTATGGAAAAAAACATAGATTCTACAGCAATGAGACTCACACTGGGTGGAAGAGGACAAACAATATCTACATTTAAATGTATAGATGATTCCTGTTGAGGGGAGTATTTATCAACTAGGACCTTTTCTATTTTCATATTCAATTTGTTCTTTTTGGCATTATGCTGATGACATTGTTATTTATATCCCCAATTTTTATCTATTCCAAATTCGGATTTTCTTACAATCCAATCAACACTGGTTTTGCAACAGCAGACTTTTATTCAGTACAATCAAGTCTGTTGAAATTACAATTGAAATTGTTCATGGAGACGTGGACAAGAGGTTAACTGAACAATTTTTTCATAAAAGTTTGGATTTTAAAAAACTTTCTTAAACTTAAACTGCGTAAAAAACATAAAAGATATCAAAACATGGATTTAGAACAATGACATTTAAAGATGTGTGACTCATTTAAACTTTAAATAAAGTTTCTATTGTAAAGTATTCCAGAGCTACAGGGTTCCACAGACAACTTCATCTGGTGACTTCCCACTCATTTCAGTAAGGCTTTTTAAACACAGTTTAGGATTTTAAAAAAACTGTATAAAACTTAAACTGTGTAAAAACCATAAAATACATCAAACATGGATTTAAATCAACGAGATTTAAAGACTTGTGACCAGTTTAAACTTTAAATAAAGTTTCTGCTGTAAAATCTGCTAGAGCTGCAGGGTTCCTAAGATGGATGGTTTTCGCAGTTGTCCGGCACTTCCCATTCATTATAATGGGGGTTTTTAAGGCAGTTTTTTTTTTTCGGAAAAAACCTACGATGAATTGCTACCAAAAGATACACCACACCATTCCTGATTGAGACATCATCAAAACATGATGGTTAACAAGGAAAAACTTCCAGATTACCTTTGTTTTGACTTGGTGAGTGATGCACTGCAGGCTGGTGATCTCGTAGGGCATCTCAATGGACATGTCCAAGGTGAACTCTCTGCAGCAGGAAAAAGAACCTTCATATCCACGTTTACTGGATTATCAACAAATCGATAACAAAACTACAGATTACAGCATTAAAACAGTCCTCATGTAACTCACCTCTGACTCGCTGCCTCATCAGTCACACAAACCTTCTCCACTGTGACCTAGTGAGCGATAAATTATCAGCAAATGAGATTCAAGAGTCTTTATTTTGTACATGAAGTACAGACAGTGAAATGCAGTATGACTGTTGCAGAAGTCTGTGCAATAACACAACACATGATGAAAAGCATTCCCCTATACTGGAATCCACAATTACTAGTCTAGCAACTAGCATCACTGTGCTAGCAATTGGCATTCCTAGGCTAGCAACCAAAGTTCCTGGGCTACAAACTAGCATTCCCAGCCTAGAAACTATAATTCGTCGGCTAGCAAATAGAATTTTTAGGTACTAGCCTTCATAGGCTAACAACTAACATTCCTAGGCTAGTCTCAAGCATTCCAAGCTTAGCTACTAGCAATCCGTCGCCAGCAAGTAGCATTAATGGGCTAAGAACTGTCATTCCTAGACTAGCAAGTAGCAGTCCTGGGCTAGCAACTGGAATTTTAAAGCTGACAACTGGCCTTCTTAGGCTAGTCCCTAGCATCTCCAGGCCAGTCACTACCATTCCTGGGCTAACAGCTACAATTCCCAGGCTAACAAAAAGCATTCCAAGGATATAACAACTTGTTAGGAGACCTTATAATAATAAAAAAAGTAAAATAATGTCTTGTTCGTGTCATTTTTTTTGTCATGTTTGTTTCATTTTATGTCTTGTTTTGGTTATTTTTGGTCTCATTTGGTCTAATATTTTCATTTTGTGAGACATTTTGGTCATTTTATGCTTCCTTGGGACAGTTTTGTCTCTTTGTGTTTTTTCTGTTTTGTTTTCGTTGTTTTCTGTTTCATTTTTGACATTTTGTGCCTGACTTTGTAATATTTTGTGTCTTGTTTCTGCTGTTTTGTGTCTGTTTTTTGTCGTTTCATGTCTCTTTTTGGTCATTTTGTCTCCACATACTGTAGATATTTGACCCATTGTTGGCCAAATTTCAAGTCATTCTGGATAGTATTTGTTATGATACAGCTTAAAAAGTCATTATAGACGTATTTTTCCATTTTATACAAATTTTAAGTCATAATAGACCTGTTTTTTTTTCCAGTTTGGGACTTTTGTAACTCCGTCGCTCGTCTGCAGGTAAACCTCACCTGTGTGGTCTGGTTCAGTGCTGCACTCTCCTGCCACGGAGCTACACTCCCTGGTAAAGAGAATAAAACGGCTTCATCTCTGACGATCAGTTCAGACACGAAGGTAACTTTGATGAGGACGGTGGCACCTGGAGGCAGGTTTCCTACGCTGATGGTGAAAACGTCCTGCAGGGAGAACAGAGACCAATGAAAAGCTGCGAGAAAAGCTCCTAAACATTATGCTATGGATCGGTAAGTTTAACGGTCGACCTACAGGTGCGTCCTGGTCCATCAGGTATGCTCCGTGACCTTTAGCGATCGCCTGTTTGTATTCTTTACGAGCCGTCTCTTTCTCCTTCACCTGAGGAAACACAAAAACAAGGTTACTGTGCAAATAATCCATGATGTTAGCGTCCTGCACATTGTGTTGGCAGAAAACCAACGTATGTATGAGATAATAGCATATAAAATATGGACAAAAGTGGACCTCACATCAGAAAAAATCCAAGAACGAAGCTTAAAGGATTCAAATCATCTCCACATGTTCAGAACAGAACATTGAGCATCAAGACTCAGAAATCCCAGAACTTTTAGAATCTTTTCTAGTCCATGTTTTGGTTCTGGATATGAACCTGCTGCAGCTACACTGGACGACTGGTACAATTGTGTATATATTCAAAAAGACAAAGCTCTCTGTGAGGAGTCAAAAAGATAAATTCTACAAAGCCTAGGAAAATTTGAGAGAGAAACAAGGAGACACACAAAGTTACCACAAAGACTAGAAATTGCCACAAAAAGATGCAAAATTACAACCAAAAGACACAAAATTACCACAAAAAAGGTGAAATTGCCACAAAACACACCACAAAACGATGTAAAATTATCCCATAGATTTAATATCGCCACAAAAAGGACCAAAATTACCACAGAGACACCAAATTACCAGAAAGAAATGCAAATTTACCATAAAAATGGTGAAATGCCACAAAAAGACACATCTCCACAAAAACAGCTGATGTTATTCAAAAGATGTAAAATTGAAACAAAAAAGGTTAAATTACCACAAAAAGGCTAAAAATGACAACAAAGAGGCAAAATTAGCCCACAGACTCGATATCGCCACATAATGGGCCAAAATTACCACAAAGAATTTGGAGTCCAAATCACCACAAAAAGATGCAAATTCACTGCAAAAAGACACAAAACCACCACAAAAAGATGCAAAATTACTACAAAAAGACATAAAATCAGCACAAAATGGGTGAAATTGCCACAAAAAACTCACAAAATCTCCACAAAAAGACTCCAAATTGCCACCAAAAGTGGCAAAATTAACACTACAAGGGTTGCGGGTAATTTTCCATCCATTCCAGGTTTCTAATCTAAAGACTGGTAATTTTTTTCTTCAACCAACTTAGAGCATCGATATCACCGGAAATATCATAGTTTTTAGTGGAAATCATCAACAGCAGAATAGACTTTAAAATAAAACAAAAGCCCATCATTGCTCATATCAACTCTCTATCAGAGTATGTACTTTAAGGGCCTGAAAATATTCCTAGTAAGAAGGTAAAACTTTGATCATTAAATGAAGTCACTGTCGAGGGAACTTTTATCAGATTTGGTTGGTTTTATATGGAAAAACTGAGGTATTAACAGATAAAAACCCTAAAGTCTAGTAAGGGTACCTGTCCAACCACATGTTTAATAAATAAAAACAGTAAAGTCTAGTGAGGCTACCTGTCCAACCACATGCTTCCCGTTGATGAAAGCCTCAAACCCACACACTGCAGCAGAATCGTCCAGAGGAAACACGTATTTGGCCTCGATGGGAACTGAGCTCTGGTTGGTGTATTTCTGGAAAATGATCACCTGGAAGAGGAGAGAAATGTGAGCCGGTTGGTTAAATATTAATACAGAGAAATAAAAGACAAGCTGAACCAGGTGAGCGTTGGTCACCTGAGAGAGCAGATCCATCAGCTTGCATTTCACGTGGACGGCCTGCAGGGGGAGCTGCTGCCCAGAGCTGTCCAACAGCCCCGCCGTCACGTCGTCCAGAGGGTTTTTAACGTCTTCCACCCCGTCAACCTCTGAACCCAGATCTGCAAACACAACCACAGATAAACTGTAAATAAGACCATCTGATGAACTAAATCTGGAGACATGTGGTCTCTTTCACAGACAGTGTTGTTAAACGAATGTGCAAGACTTTATTTTTATACAGTTTTTAATGTGCATATTTCTCTTTAAGCCCCGCCTCCTCAACAGCTTGGTCTGCTCAGCTGGACAAAATTACTACAGACACACCCCAATTACACAAAATCACCACAAAGAGATGCAAAACCACCAGAAAAAGACACAAAATCACCACAAAATGAGTCAAAATCACCACAAAAGACACAAAATCTCCACAAAAGAAAAAAAACCCACCCCAATAATCTGTGAAATTCCCATGAAAAGACACAAAACCTTCACAAAATTTCCCCAAAGACTCAAAATCACCACAAAAAGAAGTAAAATTACCAGAAAAAGACACAAAATCACAACAAAACCTGTGAAATTGCCACAAAATACACAAAACTCCCACAAAAAGACAAGAAATCCGCACAATGAATAGTGAAATTGCTGCAAAAAGATTTTGGAAATTTTCACAAAAAGACATAAAATCTCAAGAAAAAGACCAAAAATCTTCACAAAAAGAGGACAAATTACCCCAAAGACTCAAAATCTTCACAAAAAGATGCAAAATTACCACAAAAGGCATAAAATCACCACAAAAAATGGTGAAATTGCCGCCACAAAAGACAAAATCTCCACAAAAAGAAAAAAGTAATTGAAAATAAGAGCCAAAATTACCCCAAATACTCAGAATCAGAACAAAGAAACATACAATCACCACAATAAATTAATGAAATTAACACAAGGAGGGTTGCGGTTAATTCACCATCTAAAAACTAAATTTCATTTTTGTTTAGCTCGTTAGAACAAGCAGAATATGGGATCTTTAACAACTCAATGATCCTGTAATCCTTCAGCTGGAAACACAACACAACACAACACAACCAATCAACCAACAAGCAGCACCAGATCTGGAGTTTTAAAGATTCTGCAGGGTTCTCACCTCGGTCAGATGGAGGCTTGGTGGTCTCAGCTGATGTGTTGATGGCTGGACTGAAGTCCTTCGGTTGGTCTCCTTCGATGCTGAACTGAACCACATACTTCAGTTTCACCTGATCAGGGCTGTAGACCACATACTCATCATCCTGCAGAACAAACACATGGTCAGCTAGATGTCTGTGTAGGTTCTCATTCATCCAGGTCATGGTTATCCAAAGTTGTTTAAATCAATCCAACTGGACTTTAAGAGAGTTCCTTCAAGAACTTTCTTAAAGTCCAGTTGGATTGATTTAAACAATTTTTGACATGGTCAGCTAGGTGATGGAGAAGGTTGTGTTAATGAAATGTTCTTAGTCCCATTGCAGTGTTCGAGTCTAATGAGTGGATCTAATGGGTTCTATTTAAACCGGATCAGAGGAGTCAGCAGCTGTAGTCGATCATAATCACTCAGGAGGAGCTAAGAGGCCATGGAACTAAGACAATTTCATTAACACAACTTTGTACATCAAGAAAAATTATAATTCAAGTTGCTCGAGGTACATTTTTGACCCAGAAGGCCTTTAATTAATCTATGAAAGAACCAAATATGATTGTTTTTGTGACAAAGATTCACGAGTTTCAATGATTCCAAGATAAATTCTGAGTTCTAGGTGTCATTTTAAACCCAGACTGAATGATAAACATGGACATAAGCTTTATTTCTCTCCTGTACATTCACTCTTTACTACCTCAAACTCAGACGGAGTGCTTCGGCCTCCACGGACTCCATGAACGCTGCTGTGACCTTCAGGAGCTCGAGTCAGAGTGACATCTCGCTTGTAGACGTTTGAGCATCGACCCAACGCCACGTCGCAAACCAGCAGCAGCCGAGATCCATCCGTCTCGCTGGGATTGGAGTATTTCAAGCAGGTGCTGTGGACGGAGAACGAAAGACATGGAAACTAAAGATGACTTCTGGGTTCTAAGTCGATAGAATAGCTCCCTGTTGCGACATCATCTTTCCTGAAATTGCTTCGGGTTTCATGTGTCGCTGCAATAAAAAAAGTCCACGGCAACAGACAAAATCTCCAAAAAAAGATGCAAAATTACCACAAAAAGAGACAAAATCTCCACAAAAAGATGCAAAATTACCACAAAAAGAGACAAAATCTCCACAAAATGATGAAAAATTACCACAAAAAGAGACAAAATCTCCACAAAAAGATGTAAAATCACCACAAAAGACACAAAATCTCCATAAAAAGATGCAAATTTACCACAAAATCTCCACAAAAAGAGACAAAATCTCCACAAAAAGATGCAAAATTACAACAAAAAGAGAAAAAAACCTCCACAAAATGATGAAAAATTACCACAAAAAGAGACAAAAACTCCACAAAATGATGAAAAATTGCCACAAAAAGACACAAAATCACCAATAACGGATGTAAAATTACCACTAAAAGATGCAAGATTACCACAAAAAGACCCAAAATCTCCACAAAAAGACCCAAAATCTCCATAAAAAGATGTAAATTTACCACAAAAAGACAGAAAAACTCCACAAAAAGACAGAAAATCTCCACAAAAAAAGGCTGTTACCCCAAAGACTCTAAATCCGTCTCCGGTAAATCAAACTGACATATGTGAAATGAACCTCGCCAGTCTCAGGTTTCCTACTAACCTCACGGCGTCAGTAAAGTAGATCCCACTGCCCAGATTGCCAACGTCGGTCCTCTGTATCCCATGATGCTCCACTGCAGCACGAGGAAGCAGCAGGCCTCTACAGAGACACAACACAAGTAGCAACAACATTTAATCTCTTCTTTGTCATTTACTGAATCAAGAAGTCATTTGTAAGAGCATAAAAAGAAACAAAAACACATCCAGAACAACTTTCACAGACTCACAACTGTAATTACTGAGCAAAATATTGATCAACAGCTCTAAAACTTAACACAGACTGTGTTTTTACACAGTTTTTGGTAGTTAAACTAAGACTGAACTTGTTGGAAAGTCTGGAACTGAACTTAAAGTATACTTCAAAACTGCACCAGAGAGTGGCGCAGTCACTTCCTGCAGACAGTTTCTCATCTTTTATTTGTATTTGTGCACAAAAATGTGGAATTATTCAACAACAGTTTCACCTCAGTAGGTGTTTCCGGTCAATCTTTAGAAGAGAAATCTGACATAAATACATAAAACTACAGATATGAGATATATGATGATGACACAGACGTATTTTCTCAGTAACTTCCAGTATTTCAGTCTGTGAGCTCACCGTGACAGGATTCCTACAAAGTTGCTGGGACTGGACGAGTGCAGCAGCGACTTAACGTTACCGATCTCAGCCTGAAACGTCGGAAGCTCCACCGGTCTGTTGACTCGAAACACCTGCTGGATCTGCAGCTTCCTGCAAAACACAGACGGAAACATCCAAATATATTTACGGTATATGTATAAGGAAGGAAACATATCGATGTATTTTTACATATAAGGACGGAAACATTAAAATATATTTATATATATAAGGAAGGAAACATCCAAATATATTTATATGTATATAAGGTTGGAAACATCAAAATACTGCATATTAATAATAAATTAGATTAGTCAAAATCACACAAAACACTGAGGACACACGATTTGACTGAAGAGAAGCTAAGCTAAGTTCAGTCAAGGTAAGCTAACATAAGCTAAACTAAGCTAAGATAATCTATGATAAGCCAAGCTAGAACAAGCCAAGATATGATAAGCTATCCTATCTCAGTAGATTAAACTACCTGTCCAAGGTGAAGATATCTGTAGAACTCTAACAGGAAGTAGATTAAACTACCTGTCCAAGGTAAAGATATCTGTAGAACTCTAACAGGAAGTAGATTAAACTACCTGTCCAAGGTGAAGATATCTGTAGAACTCTAACAGGAAGTAGATTAAACTACCTGTCCAAGGTGAAGATATCTGTAGAACTCTAACAGGAAGTAGATTAAACTACCTGTCCAAGGTTGATGGTTCAACAACTCTAACAGGAAGTAGATTAAACTACCTGTCCAAGGTGAAGATATTTGTAGAACTCTAACAGGAAGTAATTTAAACTACCTTTCCAAGGCTGATGGTTCTGTAACTCTAACAGGAAGTAGATTAAACTACCTGTCCTGCAGCAGGCTGGTCACATTGTGGAACTCGGAGCTGCCAGGGGGAACAGTTTCAACGTTGCACCTCAGAGCTCGATATTTCCCAACGCAGGACGGTGACGGGTTCCTCAGAGTCATCTCACTGACCGTCAGAACGTCTCGGATCAGCTGGAACAAAGAGACAGGAAGTGTTAAAGTTGGTAGAAACAGGAGGTCTCGATTAGTTCATAGATAAAAGTTACATTACCAACATTTAAATGTGCTTACAGTTAAATGGAGCCTTTAGAAGCAGGAAGTTAAAGAAAATGTTCGTGTTTGTTCAGTGTTTACAAATTGAAAATGTAAATAGTGTCTTTGTGGTGATTTTGTGTCTCTGTGATGATTGTGTCTCTGTGATGACTGTGTGTCTCTCTGTGGTGATTTTGTGTCTCTTTGTGGTGATCTTGTGTTTCTTTGTGGTGATTATGCAGATATTTGTGGTGATTTTGTGTCTCTTTGTGGTGATTTTGTGTCTCTGTGGTGATTTTGTGTCTCTTTGTGGTGATCTTGTGTCTCTTTGTGGTGATCTTGTGTCTCTTTGTGGTGATTTTGCAGATATTTGTGGTGATCTTGTGTCTCTTTGTGGTGACCTGGATTTTGCCACCGTCTTTCTGTCGTCGACATTCACCGTGCGATTTTTCGAGGTTCCTCTCAGGAAGGAGTGTGTGTTCGGTGTGTAAATGTGAGTTACCTGACAGAGGTCCAGTTTCTTTGAGAAGAACTTGGCGGTGGCGTCATTTTCAGGGTTCCTGTGTGGCAGCAGAGAGTTGAACTCCATCAGGAGGGACGACACCTGAAGTGGGTTCTCCTTCAGGTTCTTCTGAGCTTGAAGCAACAAACCCTCAGCTCTGCTTACCTAAACTCACAGAACCAACAGGACTTCATGAGAGGTTTTGCATTCCATGAGAAGTCTTGAATCTTGAGATTCTTGGAAAGTCCACTAGGATGTTAGTAGAAATAATACACTATGAAATGAGCTTAAAGAGCAACTTATCGCTGCATTTTTATAGTAGTTCTTAGAAAAAAGACTGTGTGCTACTGCAGAAATCAAAACAAGATTCTGGGTGTGTATTTTTGTGATGATTTTGCCTCTTCTGTGCCAATTTTGAGTCTTTGTGGTAATTTTGCATGTTTTTCTGATGATTTTGTGCTTCTCTCAGTTTCTTCTAAAGTTTGTAGAATTAACCTTTTTGAATCGTCAAAGAGAAAATTAGCTTTTACATTTTAGATATTCACTAAATTCTACCTGTCTTCCAGAGCAGCTGTAGCAGGTTTAAATCCAGAACCAAAATCTGGACCGGATAAAAGTTCTAAAAGTTCTGTGGCAGACATTAAACTATGATACATCCCATGATACTGATGCTCAAACACACAGAACAGAAACATAACGAGATCCTTGATGCTGCTTTCACCAGGACGGTCCTCACATCACTGAGGCTGAGCTTGTTGATGGGAACTGAGAGGATGTTTCCGATGCATCCTAAAGCCTCCGTCCACAGCAGCTCCACCAACCGGCCCACCTCCTGAGAGACGCTTCCAGAGTTCAGCTTCTCCTCCAGCAGCAGCTGCAGTCAAACACAGACTTCAGTCAGGCCAGAACATCCAAAGCTGTGCCTTAATGCAGTTTACTTCACAAACCTCTCACACATCATCCAGACCAGTTTACTCATGTATTATTTGGAAACTAAATCCTGTAAAATATTCGGCCTGAATTTTGAGAATTTCATGTTTCACCCTCAAAAAAACCCCCAAAACAAACAAGACGTAACGTCATTTTAAGGCTTCAATAGCGCAAGAAGTACAACTTGAACAGCTGTTAAATTAGACCAGGACAGACAGAATAGTTTCAGATTCAAATGAATGAGAAATGATTTGAAATTATTGGGCCTTGAAGATGTAAAAAGTGCCATTTTTTCTATTACTATGCTCACATAAAGATCCTGTAAGTGTGTATATATATGGATGGATCCATGTTTCTACTAAAATACAGTCTTTGGTCGACATTTCACCAACTGTTGAGGTCTTTGACATCAGTAGAATTAGATTTGTGACAAACATGGCAAGACTGCGTTGCAATTTTTAGATATTTCTATGTACTAAACTGCCTACAGTTATCAATTTGGACAGTTTTTGGGAGATTTTGTACAGGTTTTAGGTTATTTTGGACTATTTTCATGTAGTTTTAGACCAAAACAGTCATTTTTGACATTTTTTATATTATTCTGGACAAGTTCTAAGTTATTTTTAACGTTTTTGAATTGTTTTGGACAAACTTTCAGTCATTTTGAACAAATTTTGATTAATTTTGCACATATTTTGAGTCATTTTGGACCATTTTTGTGTAGTTTTGGGCATTTTTTTGTGTAATTTAGATTGACTTTTGAACCATTTATCACTCATTCTGGACACATTTTAAGCTGTTATGAACACAGAACAGTTTACAGCAGATCTAAACTGAATGACTCCAGCAGAGGACACATTCTTAATTACTGGACCTTGAAAATGGAAAAAACACGTGCTATACATGTGTATATATGTGGATGGATCCATATTTCTACTAAAATGCAGTCTTTGGTCGACATTTCACCAACTTTAAAGGATCTAACATCAGTAGAATCTGATGTGAGGAAAGTTTGACCAGACGAGGTTCAGATTTATCAACAGTTTAACCAACAGCTTCCAGAATGAGGTCATTTGTCATCTTCACCAGATTTTCTGGTTCATTTTTGACAATTTTGAATCATTTTGAACAAATTTCAAGGTCATTTTGGACAATTTCTGTGTAATTTGGGACGAATTTTGGGTCGGCTTGGAAACTTTTTGAGTCCTTTTGGACAAATGTTGACTCATTTTGAATGATTTTCTGGACAATTTTCAATTTATTCTGGACGCAGACCAAATGTTTCCAGCAGGTCCAAATCCACAAGTCAAATGGCTCCAGCAGAGCACAACGAAAACTAAAGACAGTGCAAAAATATTTCATAGAGGGCAGTATAGTGTTTCCATAAAGTTTCTGTAAGTGTATCTCTATGGATGGATCCATATTTCTACTGAAATACAGTCTTTGGTCCACATTTCTCCAACTTTTGAGGCTCTAACATCAGTAAAATTTGATGTGTGAAAGTTTGACCAGACAAGGTTCCAGTTTTTAGATATTTAGACCAAACTTGGACTCATTAGGGCACAAAATGTTAAAATATCTACAGCTCTAAATACAACATGTGGGTTTTTTGTTTCCAGTGTTTTTATGCATTATGAGCTGCAGCTTTTACTTTGAAAGACTCTCAGCAGTATAAATAAAGCGGTGGAGCCGCTTGTAAAGCGTGTCGGACCTGATGGAAGGCAGCAGAACCCAGATCCTGGTTCTGAGGAGGAACAACAGTCTTCTTCTTCAGACCAGAAGCTTCTACCTCCTCTTTCAGGACTTGGTAGGCCTGAACAGCTTCCTCTGATGTGGACGGAAACATCTGCTTTTTCTTCACAGCCTCTTTCTGTTGACAGAAACAGATGTTTTATTAAGTTCTGAATTTCAAACTCACTTTAGAATCAATCAAGCTTTTATTCAAACAGGAGCAGAAACGTGGTAGAATCCGTCCTACCTTTGCTCCGACGTCGTCCTTCCAGTATCTGATCACTCGATAGACTCGTCCTTTCTCTGCTTTGGCGCTCTGCAGCTCCAGCACACACCAGGTGTTGCTGTTCTCCTGCAGGTAAACTGTTTTATTTACAACTAATCACAGTGATGGAATTAGCAGAACGCTGACCAACAAACTTTACCTTTTGAAAGATTGAATATTTGGCCACTTGAAAGTTAGCAGCAAGGCTGGAATCAGCTTCAGGAAAAACTCTGAAATTTAACAACAAAACATCAGTTAAACATCAGATAAACATCAGTTAAATGCTGACTGTTTGTTCTTCAGCTGCTCTGACCAACATCTGACACATATAAGGTTGTTTTTACAGGACTTATGTGAAACTGAGCCTTTCATTTGCAAATATCCTCAAAAATATTCCTACAGTGGCTGAATTCTCCAGGATGCTCGGCTTGTATTTGTGCTATAATCCATGAAATCTTTGACTGAAGGAGCAGGAAAAGGAGAAAGATAAAGAATCAAACACTGCCTGTAGTTCAGCCTAAAAGTCGGGAATTTTGTGGGTTCACAGTTTTGCCAAGTTTTTTCATAGGATCAAGTAAATAACAATAGAATTTTGATGCAAAAATCACAGTTTTAAGCTCAGATTTTTACATTTCCCGACTGAAAGCGCAATAAATTTGATTTTTTTTTTTACAGAATCAAGAAGATCAAACTGATTTTTGATGCAAATGTAACAGTTTGAAGCTCAAATTTCGTTAGAATCTGGTGCAAATTCTGTGTGTTTTGGCAAATTTTTAAACGAGACACGTACATAAAACAGATTTTTAATGCAAATATCACGATTTTAAACCCAGATTTTGTTATTTTAGTTTTGTTGTTTATTTCCTCTCTGCTCTGCAGAAACACTGCCTGCAGTTCAGCCTAAAAGTCAGATTTTTTTTGTAATGTTCGACAAAAGCTGAGGGTTCACATTTTAAGAAAGTTTTTTACAGACTCGAGTCGATTAAAATTGATTTTTGATGCAAATCTCAGTTTTAAGCTCAGATTTTTACGTGTTCCAACTGAAAGCGCAATAAATTTGATTTTTTTTACACAATCGAGAAGATCAAACTGATTTTTGATGCAAATGTCACAATTTTAAGTCCAGATTTTGTTACTTTAGTTTAGTAGTTTAGTTTATTTCATCTCCTTTCTGCCTGCAGTTTAGCCTAAAAGTCCAATGTTTGTTGTTTTTGCAATGTTCGACAAAAGCTGAATTACTCGTAGGTTCACATTTTTAGCAAGTTTTTTTTACAGAATCAAGTCCATAAAAACTGATTTTTGATGCAAATCTCACAGTTTTAAGCTCAGATTTTGTTTGTTTTGTCAGTCATGGAGAATCAGCTGCACTCAGGGGCACAGAGTTTGTGTTTTTAAACAGAATCTGGTGTGTTTTTTAGTGAATTTTTAAACGAGGCATGTAGAATAAAAGGACTTTGTTGAAATCTCACAATGTAAAGCTGAGGAAGCTCAGTTAATTTACCTGTTGGAGTTAAACATCCACTTCAGAGGGTTACTAATCTACACACCTACAAAGTTATTCCTTGCAGAGCCTCTAATAGTTACTTTCCTTGTCATGTCTGTCGGTGAATTTAAAAATAGACTTCAGTCACTGGGGGTTTGGACTAACTCAGGAACTGCTTGCTGTAATTTATTGGGCCACCAGTAGGTGGCGCTCCAGTCACAACAAACGCCTGAAGTTTTCTGCTGTATCGTGCAAATCTCCAACATGTTTTTAGAAAAGCTCGTCGTTCTGACAGGAAGTTGTTCTTCACCTGAACTTCTCCGGAGTTTCCTCCATCTGAGTCGGACCATCAGAGTCCATCGGTTCAGGAAGTGTTCTGCTGGTCGCTCCTCTGGTTGGTACCACATGTTCTGCAACAGAAAACATCAGAACCATCTGTCAGACGCAAAGTTATGGAGTTCTATAGAATATTCCCCTAAGTTTATGTTTGTGAAAGTTGTAGCCATTCTGGACTAATTTTGAACAAATCTTTCATTATTTTGGACACATTTTGAATCATTTTAGATTAATTTGTGTATTTATTTTTATTCTTTTTACAATGTTTTTGCAATTTTGTGAAAGTTTTAGCCATTTTGGACAAATATTGAGTAATTTTGGACAAATCTTTCATTATTTTAGACACATTTTGAGACATTTTACACTCATTTTTAAGCATTTTGGACAAGCTTTAGCAATTTAGGACTAATTAGTGTATTCTTTTTTTAGCACAGATTTTTTATTATTTCCACCAGGAAGCCTCAGATTTCTGCACACTGGGTTGCACTTGCTATGTTTCTTCACTACTTTTGCCTTTTTAATAAGATTTAAGTTCAGGATCAGCTCATGTGCAGGTGCTGAACATACTAACACACTTTTTCATGTTATTATTTGCATTTCTTTTGTGCTCGTTGACTGAAACCTCCCAAACTGTGTTGTAGAAAAGACAAAACAACCAAATATTCAGATGCCGAAGCCCAAAAAAATACAGAAAAATAAGACTGATTAGAACAATACAGCCATTTTCTACAATAAAGATACATTTTCTGGCCTTAATTTGTGATTAATTTAGTGTTTAATGAAGAATATTAACATGTATAAAACAATAAAATAAGCTATATATAATATACAATAATGATTACTAATGCGTATGGATATTATACGCTAATAAAAACACATTTATTTAATATTTTCTTGTGAAAACTTCTGTAATTATGCGAGATAATTCTCATTTAACAAAGAATTCTGGGTAAAATTACAGGACAAATACGCCCTAATAATAGCTCTAATTATTGCTCAACAATAGCTCTAATTATCTCTAATTTAAAAACTTAAATTCAACATATTACTTCTGTTAAATAAAAAGGAAATGTTTGTGAAATTACAATATATTTGCAAATGTATTTTAACTCTTTTCATATAAAAAAAATTTTAAAAATTAAAAATTCCTCCAAAAAAAGGGTAAATTTTCTGCTTATGTTTGATGTTTTTCTTTTAAATACAGAAAAGTGATGTTGAATTACAGAAGTTTTTTAAACACTGTGAACTAAAGGAGCACATTTAAACCACATCAGTTCCTGGTTAGTGCTGGATGTTTGTTTTACCTTTTACCTTCTCAGTATGCAGCTCAACCTGCTGCCTGTCAGAAGGTCATAAATCTGAAGATGATTTGTGTAAATAAAGGCAGCGACTGAGGAATCCTGAGTCTTTGTGTCGGATCTGGGTGGAGTTCTGGTTGGATTTAGCTCCACCATCTGCTGGAAGCGACTCAGAACGTTTGAAACTTTAAATATCAGGGTTTGAATGTAAGAAAATGAGGTTTAAATGAGAGGAGAACAGGCTGCAGAATCACAGTCTTCTATAAAAACATTTCTATAGACGTGCTTTTATGACATATTGTCTGTTTTGTTCATTTATTTAAGTCTCTCTTTGTTAAATTATGTATTTAGTTATTTATTTGATTGATTTACTGATGTTATTATTACAATTATATTATTCTATTTATCTTTTATTTATTTCTTCTTCTTGTTATTTTTTTATTCTTGTGTTTGTGGTTTTACCCTCTATTTTCTTTAATGCTGTTTATTTTTAAATATATAATGTGATGAGGCATTTTTGGGGCTTTAATGATTTTATTTGCATCCACCAGGGTTTGTTGTACTGATTTATTTTCTACATTTAACAGTTTCATTTAGCAGACGCTGTTATCCAAAGCGACGTACATCTGAGAGTAGAAACAACAACATTTTGTAAGTCTTTTACCATTTTAAGTCTCATTTTTCTTGTTTTGTATCTCGTTTTGTATCTCGTTTTGTATCTCGTTTTGTATCTCGTTATGTTCATTTTTATTTCATTTTTCTGGTTTTGTATCTCGTTATGTTCATTTTTCTTGTCCTGCATCTTGTTGTGTTCATTTTGTTTTATAGCTTGTATCCAGGTTGCTTTCTCCTGACTACATCCTTGCTTGTGTTGTTTCTCTTCTCAGATGTACGTCGCTTTGGATAAAAGCTTCTCCTAAATTAAATTGTAGAAATTGTAGAGTTCTATTTTATATAGACTTTCTGTTATTTTAATATTTAATATTTAACTTAACCATCAATGACTGTGTGGGGTTTTAACCGTAAACTTTTTCAGGCACTTTAAGGAGCTTTAAATGTGCTGTCTAAAGCTCTGAGAAGATGAAACTCTACCTGGATGTGGAGGCTGGTCCTGTCTGGGTGTGAACACATGAGGATGAGGAGGATGTGATGAAGCTGAGGAGGTATCCAGCTGGTACTGGTCCACCGGCAGCAGGACTCCTTTATCCAGACAGCTGTAGACGTAGTCCGGGCCGACCACCGGAGTCTGGAGCTTCTGGATGCTCCTCAGCCGGCTGGAGCTCAGGTTGGACACATCGTTGGTGACGACCAGAGAGCACTGTGGGAAACGGAGGCACAACCAGACAGGAAGAGTTTCGCTGCTGTGGAGGAATATTAAATGTAATCTGAGAGGAAGATGCTAGGCTGCAGGCAGGATGTCTCTGGTGACTGAACCATGGCAGCTTCTGTCTCGTTTTAACCCACCAAGGTTCATTTTTAAAGTCCTGCAGCTCTGAGGAACCAGAACATCATGAAGAAGAACGATGGAAATGTCTTCTGGCAGCAGTTAGAATGACGGAAAAAACTTCAGAGTCATGTTCATCTGAGTACTAAATAGTTTTGGGGAAAATAACTGGTCATTAGGGCAGTTTTGTAGATATTTTAGATTTTTAGGGGGCATTTTTGGCCAAATTTCAAGTCATTCTGAACAGTATTTGTCATTTTGATTACATTTTGAGTCACTCTGAGCCACATGATACGGTTGAAAAAGTCGTTATGGAGGCTTTTTCCCACTTTAGACAAATCTTGAGTCGTTATAGACATGTTTTTGCCAGTTTGGGACAAGTTCTGTACATCTGCAGAAAGATGTTCCATCATGCTGAATGGATCTCCAACTACTAGAAGATGTTCCACCATGCTGAATGGATCTCCAACTACTAGAAGATGTTCCACCATGCTGAATGGATCTCCAACTACTAGAAGATGTTCCATCATGCTGAATGGATCTCCAACTACTAGAAGATGTTTCTCCATGCTGAATGGATCTCCAACTACTAGAAGATGTTTCACCATGCTGGATGGATCTCCAACTACTAGAAGATGTTTCTCCATGCTGGATGGATCTCCAACTACTAGAAGATGTTTCTCCATGCTGAATGGATCTCCAACTACTAGAAGATGTTTCTCCATGCTGAATGGATCTCCAACTACTAGATGTTCCACCATGCTGAATGGATCTCCAACTACTAGAAGATGTTTCACCATGCTGAATGGATCTCCAACTACTAGAATATGTTTCTCCATGCTGAATGGATCTCCATCTACTGTCTCCTCTGTTCTCTGTTTCTGAGCCATGCTGCATTTATTGATTCATCCAGTAGCTTTGGTTTTACTTTCAGTTTCTCTTGTTGTCTCCATTTTGTGTCTCTACACACAGTTATGTGTCTTGTTTTTGGTCGTTCCTTTTGTCAGTTTGTCTCTTACCTTTTGATAAATGTCTGTTTTTATCCTTTCTGATTCTCATTTTGGTCGCTTTATGAGTCTTTGAGACATTTTTGTCGCTTTGTGAACATTTTGTGTGTCATTTGTCTCATTCCGTATTGTTCTCTGTGTCATTTTTCCTGTTTTGTGTCTCATTTTTGTCATTTTGGGTCTTGATTTGGTCGCTCTACATGTCTTTGGGAGAGTTTTGTCTCTTTGTGGTCTTTTTGTGTCTCACTTTTCTTGTTTTGTCTCATTTTTGTCATTTCATGCCCACTTTATCTCCTCATACCGTAGATGTTTATCTACTCTCTCATGATCCCTTTGCATCATTTTGGGAAAATTTCATCTCATTTGGCATAGTTTTTTCAATCATTTTGGACCAGTGTATCTGGTTTTTGGTGATTAAGTCGTTTTTGACAAATTTCTGTCATTTTTTGACACATTTTGTGTCACTCTGAATAAACTTTTAGATCTTTTTGAACAAATTTATGTCATTTTGGACAATTTCTTTACAAGATCTGGTGAAAGAGTTTATTTTTGGCCAAGTTTTAAATGAGACATGTAGAAAAAAGCGATTTCAGTGAAATACTCAGATTAATAAATTATTATTAACTAGATTATAAAATGGGTTGGGGATTAATTTAATAGTCGACAACTAATCAATTAATGAATTAATTACTGCAGCTTCATTTTGCAACATAAAATATTAGTGTTAAATCCTAAACGGGGCTGATTAAGGTGTTCTTTCCCACACAGACTGGCTGTCCAGTTCTTTTCTGCCACCTGTCAGATATCTGCTTCACTCAATAAAGAATCTAAACATCAATTTAAAACCTAAATGAATGGAACACTACAGTACCATAATTTACACATTAATCTTCTGAAATCATCAGGCCAGAACTAATCGAAGTCAAATTGAAAATCCAATTTGGAAAAATGCAATTAGCAAATAGTCAAAGCTGCAATTAAGGATAAACGAGGCTATTAAACAGTGAGACTAATGCTGTAATTAAATCTGATTTAATGTGAGTTTATTGATACTTTCAGGGCTGCTTTATGCTGCTCATTGATCACGTTTCCATCCACGTGAAGTCCATCATCAGTCTGGAGTTTCCAATGAGTCGTCCAACTCTGAATTTATGATGGAATCATTGAAACACATGGTCTTCTGGAAATATAACAAAGTCTTCTGGGTCAAAAATACATAAAACAACTTAAATGATCAGTTTTGGTGATGTAAAAGCTGTGTTGATCAAAATTTCTTAGTTTCATGACCCTGATCCTGACTCCTCTCAGTCGATTTAAATATGAGCTCAGCAAAGATCTGAAAATAAAATCATTGACTTGATTTTGGGTCTTTCACAGATTTATTAAAGGCCTTCTGGAAATACACTGAGTCAAAAATACATATATAGCAACTTAAATGATCAGTCTTGGTGATTAAGAAAGTTGTGTTAATCTAATTTTCTTGGTTTCATGGCCTCTTAACTTCTCCTGAGTGATTACAGTCGACTACAGCTGCTGACTCCTCTGATCCTCCTTCATTAGGAACCACTGATTTCTAGGGCTGGTCCGAATAGCAGTTTCTGGACTCCGGATAGTCGGCCCCGATTAATGACGAATATCCGAATATTCGTTCTGCTTCATAACGTCTGACGGAGGAACGAGCCGAATATTCGGGTCTCAAAATTCTCAAAATGAATATTCAGATACCACCGTTACGGCCAAATAGTCAGATATTTGGGTCCAGCCCTACTGATTTCCTCACTAGGAACTCAAGGTTGCCATGGTAGCTGTGGTGTTTACAAATATATGGAAGCTTTTGCTAACGTCTGCACGCTGTGGTTCGACCTACATTTGGCAGGAAGTCTGAACCAGAGTTTTACCGTCAGTAGTTTTACAGAAACACGTTGACCTCTTTTAGATAGATTGTCATGAGGATATGACTCATCGCCTGGTGTCTCTGAAACACAGTAAATCCTTTTTCTCTCACCTGTTTATTGACCACAAAGGAGAGCCGGCCTCCGTTATCTGTCACTGCAGACTTCAGCTGCCTCTTCTTCTTGGAGGGCAGATTTTTCAGCTCCAGAAGAACTGAGCAGTTTTCAAACACAGCCATGTCTGAAGGGGGAGAATACAAACCAACAAACGTTATTATAAAACATAAAACCAGCTGTTTAAAGCTGCTGGTTATCTCTAACACACCCACACAGGCACATAAAACTGGACTGCAGGTGTGTAATTACTCTTATCCACACCTGAACCAAACCTCACCCTCCAGTTCATCTAGCAGGAGTTAAACTGGACCAGATCCTTAATGGTGATCTTCAGTTGTATCATCACACAGCAGCAGAGTCTGAATAATTAACTACAGCAGTAATAACTTCATTATCCTACATAGTTCCTTTAGCTGGAACGTTTCTCTGAAGTAAACAGCTGAACTGTTGGGTTTAAATTCAGTTTATACGATAAAATCACTGGAAATCTGGATTAATCCTGTATTACTATATCTAGATAAAGTCCACCTTACTATAGTATACTATACTGTACTGTACTAATCTATACTATACAAATCTATACTATACTGTACTGTACTATACTATACTGTACTGTACTGTACTAATCTATACTATACAAATCTATACTATACTGTACTGCACTATATTATACAAATCTATACTATACTGTACTGTACTAATCTATACTATACAAATCTATACTATACTGTACTGTACTGTACTATACTATACTGTACTGTACTAATCTATACTATACAAATCTATACTATACTGTACTGCACTATATTATACAAATCTATACTATACTGTACTGTACTAATCTATACTATACAAATCTATACTATACTGTACTGTACTGTACTATACTATACTGTACTGTACTAATCTATACTATACAAATCTATACTATACTGTACTGCACTATATTATACAAATCTATACTATACTGTACTGTACTAATCTATACTATACAAATCTATACTATACTGTACTGTACTATACTATACTGTACTGTACTAATCTATACTATACTATACTATACTATACTATACTATACTATACTATACTATACTATACTATACTATACTATACTATACTATACTATACTATACTATACTATCGTTTTAGTGCCCCCTGGTGGTTCTGGGAGGTGAGGTTCAGGTAAAGTCACACCTGATAAGAAACGCGGAAGCTGATCATCAATAGTTTGCAGTAATAAAGTCTAAATGGTGAAAAGTTCGCTGACAGCTACAGTTTCATCAGGATCAACATCTGCAGCAGCTGGAACGTCTCTGTGTTTACAACAAACTGCGACTTTCCTGAGAAATTCCACAGAAAATGACGCCAAGAAACGTTCCCTGAAGGTTTTCTGGGTTAATTAGCAAAGTGAAAGTATCCAACAGGGAGATTTACGACTTTATAGTCAGAAATACTCGATTCCATGAAGTTTTAATAAATAAAAATACTCACTGAACTACTGTCAGCATCCAGAGGAGCCTCCTGCTGCTGTCGGGGCTTCAGAGCGACATTTCTCCCAACAGGAAGTAACAGCTGCTGCGTCAGTTAGCATGAAGCTAACCGAGCTAACGGCACAGCAGTTCCGCCTCTTCAAAATAAAAGCCGCGACGCAGGCCGCAACACCATAGTGAGCAAAAATATCCATTTCAAAACAAATTGAATAGAACAAAAACCATTGTTTTAACACTGAGACTTGATTTAATTCATTTAAGGGGAGTAGCGCAACAAGAATTAATATGTTAGCATTAAAGGGAAGTTTTATTTAGAGTGGATATTACAATTATTGTACATTTTGCATTTTTTATATAATTTTTTTCATTGTTTATTTTTATGTACTGCACTTTTTTGCTTATTTATCTGTATTTATGGTGGTAGTGACTGTGCTCTTTCTGCTGTAATTTGCTGAATTTCCCCTCAGATTAATACAATAATAATAATAATAATAATAATAATAATAATAATAATAATAATAATAATAATAATAATAATAATAATAATAATAATAATAATAATAATAATAATAATAGAGATAACCTGGTAAAGAAATGGGAAGCACAAATCTTTAAAAAAAAATACAAAAATACAAAAAACAAAAACAAAAGACACAAAGCAAAACTGTACGAAAAAACCCAAACAGATCGAAATATATTAATTTTCCATTGGTAAATACTCTAGTTTCATTTGTACATGAGATCAGTGATATGTTTTGGAAATTTACTTCAATTTAATTCAATTCCACAGCAATTTACAACACGTCATCTCAAGGCATTTCGTTTAGCGACCTTAAGATCTTATAAAATGTACACAGAGAAAACCAAGAAATCCAACGCATGTGCAAAAAGAAAATAAAATTACGTGTTTAAATTAAATAATTCATTTTTCTCCAAAAAAGCAAAAAGAGATACAATTTTATTTAAGTTCATTTTATTCTAACAAACTGTACATTACAGTATATTTTATATTTTTGACATACTATATATACTGAGACACATTCAATCTATTTCTGGGGTATTATATATTATGATAGCATGGGCATCAGAAAACACCGTGATTATGAAGTCAAACTGGAGTTTTAAGAAAATTATGGGTCCTAGAAGTGATTAAAACGCCAATGAATAATAATGGACTATATTAATGACTTAAATGGAAGAGAAATTAACAAATAAATAAAAAACAACCGCCAAGAATCTACTTTTAAAAATGAAGGAACCTTTCACAATCTGCCGGAGCGCCGCCCGGACCATAAAAGGGACGGACAGCGTCTCAGAAGACGTGAAGCTACTTTGCTAACTGCGGTGCTAAAAAACACAGCGGCGGGAAAAGAAGCGGTTTTCTCGGCGGTTTGTGGCCTGAAGGGGGGCAGGTTCGGAGCTGAGACGTCCAGAGAGACCAGCCGCTGAGACGGAGAGCGAGGATTATTGAGTGTTAGCTTTAGCTTTAGCCGCGGAGTTGGTTGCTTAGTAACGGCAGACTTCCTGGTTTGACCCTGTAATGCCCGGATGTTGTGAATGGTTTATGGTTGATTAATTTATTAAAGTATCAATTAATGTGATGTTTCTTAACTAGAAGCTGGTTCAGGTCATTTAACTGTGTTTGGTGTTTA
Organism: Amphiprion ocellaris; assembly: GCF_022539595.1. Classification (NCBI taxonomy): domain Eukaryota; kingdom Metazoa; phylum Chordata; class Actinopteri; family Pomacentridae; genus Amphiprion; species Amphiprion ocellaris. The sequence goes on along the minus strand of NC_072776.1, from coordinate 34,819,432 downwards.
TTAAGTGCGTTTAAATAAATTAAAATTAACTGAAATGTTGTTTTAACTGTGATAGAAATCCTGCATAATTAAATAACGTCAAATAATTAATTTTGATATTCGTGTTAAATGTATGTGTTCTTATAATAGTAGACTAATGTTAAAAAAGATAAAAACAGACCTGATATAGAGATTAAAATGATGACAACAGTGGATAATTTTGAGGAAAATCAACTTTTCCACTGTAAACATTCGCTTTACCTAAAAGTAAAACATGATTTCGTTATTAGACTTCCTGTTTTTTCCTTTTATTTGCTCTGGTTTCCCACTGGAGCAAAAATCTAGTTGAGTTGAAGAAGAAAAACTTCATTTGATAATGCTAAAGGAGCAATAAACCTCATTATCACAGTTTTTCTGACATTACAATGGCAGTTTCAAAGGACAAAATGTGTTTTCAGGTTTATAGAATCCAAAAAAGGCAACAGAAAGATCAATGAGATTCATTTGAAACAGCACTTTACTAAACTATTGTCAGAAAAATTCTTCAGTGGAGTCCTGACTTCTCCAAATAAATACTCAGAGTCGTCTCTCAAGTCAAAGCAAAGTTTTACTTGTGGCAAGGAACCACATGAACAGAGCACAGTCTGGACAAGTGACTGACAATATAAAGAAACAGTTTCACTTTTATACAGGCACATAAACAAGTTATTACCATGAGTTATACAATGTTTTTTGCAGTTGCATTATCAGTTTGTGTTTATTTAACTGAAACTTTATTCCATAAATGATTTGCTTCAAGCTAACAGTGGAGCTAAACATGTTTTTTTAAAACGTAAAATGTCCTATAAAGGGTTAAACATCCAGCAGCTCCAGTCCGTCCTCTTACTTCCTGGTTCCCTCCCCTACAGATCCTACCATGACGTCAGGTGGAACCAACATTTACAGGCCTCACTCGCTGCTGGAACACGTTCTGTTTAGATCAGAGCTCAGACTGGTCAGAAGGAAGTGAACCTGGTTCAGTCACACAGATCATAAAATGGCTCAGAAGACTGAACTCCAACCTGCTGCTGGAGCCAAAGACTCACCAAAAACCAGAGAAGAATTCCTAAAATATTCCCGTGAAATCACTCTGGATCCGAACACAGCGAGCACACTGCTGCTGCTGTCTGACGGAGACAGAAAAGCCACGGTGATGAAGGAGGAGCAGCTTTACCCGGACCATCCGGACAGATTCACCGGCTGCTGTCAGGTCCTGAGCAGAGAGAGTCTGACGGGTCGATGCTACTGGGAGGTCCAGTGGTCGGACGCAGGAGTTTCTGTCGCCGTCGCCTACAAGGACATCCGGCGAGCGGGGAACTCTGAGGAGTGTGAGTTCGGGTACAACGACAGATCCTGGGCTTTGGAATGTTCCCGGCATGGTTATGAGTTCTTCCACGACAAGAACCCGACTTTGGCCTCAGATCCTCGGTCCTGCAGGGTCGGGGTCTACCTGGACCACGGTGCAGGTGTTCTGTCCTTCTACAGCGTCAATGAAACCATGAAGCTCCTCCACAGAGTCCAGACCAGGTTCAGTCAGCCGCTGCTCGCTGGACTCTGGCTTTATTCTGAAGGAACCACCGCAGAGTTCTGTAAACTCACATAGACTGGAACAACACCAGAGCTTTACAAAGTTCTTGCAGTTTTCTGAACTGACTGACCTTCAGTTCTTAAAGTAATGATGGACTGTCGTTTCTCTTAGCCGATTGGTTCTTGCCGTAATATGGATTCTAACAGTTATCAACTGTGGACCAACCTGATTTCTGACAACACAACTGATGGTCCCAACCCCATTAAGAAGGAAGAAATTCCACAAATGAATCTTGACAAGGAACACCTGTGAAGTGAAACCATTACCAAGGATCTGACATGGACACTAAACACCTCCAAACTGGAGGAAAAAGCCCAGCAGAGGATGTTCCTCCTGAGGAAGCTGAAGCAGGCTGGTCTGGCCCCACAACTGCTCAGAAACTTCTACAGAAGCACCATGGAGAGCATCCTCTGCCAGGGCTGCACAGTGTAGTGAAGTATCTGATCTGATATGAGTTCTGATAGTTGTTGACCATACAGTGAACCTTTAACTAACAGGAGGTAGTAAGTATTGAGGAATGTCTTTTCGGCTCCAGAAATCCTATGTTATGTTGACCTTGGAGTCCACTGTTAACCTATTGCTGATTTGTAATCCTTAGGAATGCACAGAAGGGGAGTCTTGTCTGAGGAGTTATCATTCTTTAGTGGGGATGTAAACCAGATGCTGTAATTCTATACGTTTTCAGAAGGTATAAAAACTGACCGTTGGTCTTTGTTCGAGGAGGATCATTGGGCGACATCCTTCCAGACAACTTCTGTCTGTATGATACTGTTCTTTCTTTTAATAAAGTTTTTATTAAGAAAGTCAGTGTCAACGGGCGTTTCTTCTCCACCTGAACATCACGGACATCAGAGAAACAACGACAGTAGTACAGTTCCTGCACAGCAAAAGACAGACAGGATCTGTCCCGGGTGGTAAAGGTGGACCAGAGGATCATGGGAGCTGAGCTCCCGGACCTGGACTCTGTGTACACTAAGAGCCTGCAGAGAAGATCAGGGTCCATCTGCATGGACGTCAGCCACCCAGGACACTCCCTGTTTGTCCCACTGTCGTAAGGGAGGAGGTACCGGGCCATCAGAACACGGACTACCAGGCTGAGGAACAGTTTTTTCCCTAGAACTGTTGCCTCCATTACACCACTACATCTCCTTCCTCCTTCTCCCCCACACACAAACATGGACAACCCAGAGCTGGAACTCTTACCCCCTACAGAGACTCACTGATGGACAATGATCATTTTAACGACAAGGATAAGGACAAACTTTATTGATCCCACAGTGGAGAAAGTTCACCATTACAGCAGCTCCAAAGAAAAAGTATAAAAGTATAAAGGCAGTGCAAGAATAAATAAGAAAAAACAAACGGTGCAAAAATTGCAGAAAACAAACATTATATACAAATGATTTTTTTAAAAATACCATGTAGAAGACTATATACAAGAGGATGAGGTATCAGTTATTGCACTGATGAGGTATCAGTTATTGCACATAAGTAGGAGGGTATGTGTAAAATGGGGGAAGAAAAAAGTGCAGCAGTAAACAGTGAAGTTTATAATGCGGCATTGTACAGTCTGACAGATGCTGGAATAAACCACCTGCAGAAATGTTCCTTCTTACATTTAGCATTTAACTTGCATCACACACAGACGTTGCATCTCATTGCACTATTACACTTTTAAGCTACTAACTACTATTTACTTGTATATATATATATATATATATATATATATATATATATATATATATATATACATATATATACATATATATGTATATATACATATATATATATATATATATATATATATATATATATATATATATACATATATATATATATACATATATACATATATAGTACGTGTTTTATACAGTTGTTCGTTGTTTGTTATACTATGTTGCTTTTGTTTTTTTGGAAGTGCCAACAAAGTTTCGTTGCAGAAATGCAACGACAATAAATATCCTTGAATCCTTGAGAACCGTTTCAGGTTCTACTTCATGAAACTCATCCAGAATACCAAGAGTAAACAAAGCAGTAATCAAAGCAAAGCGTGGCTGTTTGGAAGAATCTAACAGAACAGACAGATTTTGAGTCATTGCTGGCAATTAGTTTGGACAAATTCAATCACTTTGAGCAAATTTAGAGCTTTTAGGGACTTGTTCAGGGTTATTTGGGGCTTCTTTTGGGTCATTTAGAGTGAAAGAGTGAAAGCAAAGCAACCTACAAGAACTACATATTTATGGGAACTTCTGCTACAGAGTTGGAAGAACTTTCTGAAGAATATTTGATTTCCATTGTGGAAAGAATGAGTGTGTTCAGCTGTTATATCAGCCAAAGGAGGTGCTTTGAGGAGTCAAAAGTTTAGAAGACATTTTGGTTTCTAAATTGATTTTTCTCAAGTTAATTTCCAAGAAAAAAATGGAAAGATTTGGGGTGTTGTAAAACTTCTGACCAGTCGCATAATTTATTCTAATTTGTATTAGTTCCTGTCACTTTGTTGTTAGTTTTTTGCCTTTTTTCTTCTCTCTCTGTTGCCATTTTCCAGAGTCTAACATCTGAATGTGTTTGGTTTGTGTAAAATCATTATTCAGGTTGTAGATAACATGATGGATTTTATAAATAAGATAAAGAAATGATCTCTTTTCCATTAATCTTTACGGAAAAACACTCATGACTGAAGTTATTTTCATGAATTAATAACATTTCAGTTACTGTTTGATGAATAGAAAACTGCATTAAATGAGCTGGACTGGTTTTTTAATGTTGTTTAAACCAGGGAAAAGAACTGGTCTGGTAATGATGTGGAGCTCAGAGACATGAGGAGAATCACAGCAGCTTTTATCCAACATCAACCTTCACCTGGACTCACCTGCAGCGTCTCCTGTCTCACCTGTCTGCAGGTTTTTCTCTCACTGTGGCCGTTTCCACATCAGGATTCATTCTGTGCACAAACTCAGCAGCTTGTTGAGTCTTTGTTGAGTCAGACGTGGAGCAGCTGCAGAGATTCATCAACCTGCTGCCTGATGTGACAAACGGCTTCTTCACTGCTGTTTTCTGACACATCTGATGGTTCAGCTTCAACCTGCAGAGTAAAAACTAAACGGAGACTGAACTGTGGTCTACAGACGTTCATGTTCCAGCAGCTGACTCACCTGAGAGACACACTGTCCTCTGCTGCCTCCTGGTGGACGCTCTGGTCAATCACAGCAGTCAACCACAGATCTGATGGGATGATGGGATTTTTCTACAAGGAATGTTTTTGACTCTGGACACTGAGTGTGAACATGGAGGAGCTTCAACACTGTGTTTGTTTCACTGCCAATCTCTACGTTTCTCTTCTCGTCACTTTGTTCCTCCTTCAAACGGAGCTCACTGATCTCTCTGATGGAAAACAAACTAAATGCTGGAACATACGTGACATGCTGGTGTGAAAGTCACATTTGAACTCTGAAATTCCAGGAGAGTCTTTAGGAATCCTCTTCTAGATTTGTTCTGAACCAGCTGAGTGTGGAAAAGAGAAGGAAGAAGTAAAACACCCAGATGGTTGCAGCTGAACCAAAGCTGACTGATTTATTGAAGGAAGTTGTTGAGTTCACACAAATCAAACAACACAGGAGACAGAAAAAGGAGCAACGGAGGGAGATGGATGCTACTGAAAAGAACTGAAGAGAAACAACAAGAAGATTTCTGACTACAAGTTAGAACCAAGCTTAACTCTCCTACGTTGAGCAGATAAAAGTCCAGATGAAAACCCTGCTTGGACTCACCTTCACTCACTGCCCACAGCTAAAGCTACAAACAGGAGAATCACCTGCCGTGGAATTTTCAGGACATTTCATCTCAAACAAACAGTGGATCTGAACAACAAGCTCATGATGGAGGTCTGGATTAATAATTCCATCCTGACTAACAAACCGACCAGTTGGACAAATACAGTTTCTGTCAGGGAGCAGGAACTGTGCTGATGTAACAACATGTCAGCAGAAAACTGACTGATGAGAACCTTAAAGGATGAAACACAGCATTGAGAACCTTAAAGGATGAAACACAGCATTGAGAACCTTAAAGGATGAAACACAGGTTTCAGGTAGTTTAGCTCCGCCCACTAAGACTGTCTCCGCCTGTCTTCTCTAACGTCCGCAGTTGAGACATAAACTCTGACTTGGTGACCCTCAGATTCCAGCTGGACTTTCTGTTCAATTTACACATTTCTTCATATATGTATAAACACACAGACACACACACACACACACACACACACACACACACACACATTATTACTCAAATGCCTGAAGTGTATATTATCTGTAGTCTAACCTTGATCCAATGACAAGCTAAAGAAAATCCATGCAGTGACAGATTGTTTTGACTCTGTCGGTTGGGTTTGATGGGGAGTGTTAATGCAGCAGCAGTTTAAAAACATTACACTGCAGCAAAGCAAACCTAAAATAAAACCTAATTTATGCCAAAGGTCTACACTGCTCCACATCAGCTCCAGAATATAACAGAATATGTGGATTAAACTGAGCTGCTCCCTGAATGCCTCTAAAATGTCTGACATCAGCTCCAGGTTTATGAGGATGACTTCAGACGCCTGTTAAAGGTTTGCTGTTCAAGAAGACGCCTCCAAACAACGAGCCGGTGCTCCTTCACTGCTGCAGTAACGAGCAGCGGCCGCTAGGGGGAGACAGAGTGGAGAGAGGAGGAAAGAGCAGCTCCCACTCTGCCCCAAACACCTGAACAAAGAGTCAGACTGAGGCTGGGAGGCAGAAAAAACACACAATCACACGCACAGAGTTTCAGATGAGATTCTCCAAGTGTGAAGAGACGCACATGCAGTGATTTATACTGACTCTATCTGTAAAAGCAGCAGCGCAGAGGAAGTCCATTCAAACTATGCATGCAGCAGAGACATTAACCAACATTTGCACCTCTATATTACTAATATTAATACATGTCTTTCTGTAAATTCTATTTTTTTACAATTCATGACACAACCCACAGTCATTGTCTGCTCATTTTGGTACTATTTTTGACTTTAAAGGCTTTGATTTCAAACTACCAGACAACAAACTGTACAATAAAATATGTTTGCGGTGACCTCAGGAAGTCAGATAAGGAAGTAGTACTGAGGGGTTATTCTAAAGAATCATGCATTATCTCCTGACTGAGGTCACTTTGTGTGTCTGGAAACCTGAAAGGTTTACTGCTGCTGTTTCCTGGTCACTAGGTTTCTGTCACAGATTGCTAAATATTCCTTCCCACTTCTTTGTGATGAAGGTAATGTCATAAAGTGTATTCTTTAAAACAGTCTATGACAAGTAATCTCTATTTGCTTTGGTTTCTGTTCATTTAGTCGTTGATTTATTGGTTGATCTGCAGACAACGGAATGAAATCAAGATGACATCATCTGTCAGCAGCAGCATCCCATGTTTCTACTGAAGGAAGTTCAATCTGCATCCTCAAACTTGTTTCTAACACAGTTTTTAAAAAAAACAAAAAACAAAACTGACAACTCATTTGTACGCTGATCATTATCTCTATCCTTTCCTATTTATAAATCAAATAAATTCTTATACTTGTCATTTTAAGATGAATCTTTTCTGATTTTTTTCTTTGTTCAAGGAGAATAAAACACTGATGCCTATTGTGATATTCTTCTACATATATGTGAAATGAAAAAAGGACAAAAACATAAAAAAAATAAAGACTGAACTAGGAAAAAATCATGATTTTATAATACCCAGAACAATATCTATAATGTTGGTGCCCTTTTGTGTGAAAGGAGACTCTTATTCATCTCTTTTATTCATTCTTTACCCAGATGGGGATGAAATGATGACATGACGTCTTTCATCATCATGTCATCATTTTATCCTCATCTGAGTTCCTGACAAGGAAGAAAAAAGCTGAATATGAGGTTGCGATGACTGGGAAAGTTTGCCTGATTTGTCAATTTCAAACTGAAGGACGGCACCAAAATAGCCCCTGTGTCTGTAAATCACAGATAACGTGTTTCCTCCTGGAATGCTGTGACGTTAGTCCAGACAATGGAGCTCTGACCCGTGACTCCTGAAAGAAAACAGCTTTATGTTACCTGGGTTAATGACCCTCTTCAAATGACTCACCACACCTGGAAAGCACAATCTAAAGCAGCAGCGTGAGTCACAGAATCACAGAATTTCCTCTTTCTTTCCTTGTTGTAACTGGAATGTAAAAATTAAATGCAATAATTTGAGGTCATAGGTAACCCTAACATGCTGCTGACATTGGAAGGGGAATTTCCAGAAGGTGCTCTGTGAAGTATAAAATCTCTGTCACAGATGATGTTGCCATGATCCAGAGTCCAGACTCACAGAGGAAGCAAGACTGAACAGCAGACAGGTATGGAGACAATAACAATCCGCTGCTATAACATAACATATCTGCTACTATAACGTAACGTAACATATCTGCTACTATAACGTAACGTATCTGCTACTATAACATAACATATCTGCTACTATAACGTAACATATCTGCTACTATAACGTAACGTATCTGCTACTATAACGTAACATATCTGCTACTATAACGTAACATATCTGTACTATAATGTAACGTATCTGCTACTATAACGTAACATATCTGCTACTATAACATAACATATCTGCTACTATAACGTAACGTATCTGCTACTATAACATAACATATCTGCTACTATAACGTAACGTATCTGCTACTATAACGTAACGTATCTGCTACTATAACGTAACGTATCTGCTACTATAACATAACATATCTGCTACTATAACGTAACGTATCTGCTACTATAACGTAACGTATCTGCTACTATAACGTAACGTATCTGCTACTATAACGTAATGTATCTGCTACTATAACGTAATGTATCTGCTACTATAACGTAACATATCTGCTACTATAACGTAACGTATCTGCTACTATAACGTAACGTAACATATCTGCTACTATAACATAACGTAACGTATCTGCTACTATAACGTAACGTATCTGCTACTATAACGTAACGTATCTGCTACTATAACGTAACGTATCTGCTACTATAACGTAACGTATCTGCTACTATAACGTAACATATCTGCTACTATAACATAACATCTGCTACTATAACGTAACGTATCTGCTACTATAACGTAACGTAACATATCTGCTACTATAACGTAACGTATCTGCTACTATAACGTAACGTATCTGCTACTATAACGTAACATATCTGCTACTATAACATAACATATCTGCTACTATAACATAACATATCTGCTACTATAACGTAACGTATCTGCTACTATAACGTAACGTATCTGCTACTATAACGTAACGTATCTGCTACTATAACGTAACGTATCTGCTACTATAACGTAACGTATCTGCTACTATAACGTAACGTAACATATCTGCTACTATAACGTAACGTATCTGCTACTATAACGTAACGTATCTGCTACTATAACGTAACATATCTGCTACTATAACATAACATATCTGCTACTATAACATAACATCTGCTACTATAACGTAACGTATCTGCTACTATAACGTAACATATCTGCTACTATAACGTAACGTATCTGCTACTATAACATAACGTAACGTATCTGCTACTATAACGTAACGTATCTGCTACTATAACGTAACGTAACATATCTGCTACTATAACATAAGGTAACATATCTGCTACTATAACATAACGTAACGTATCTGCTACTATAACATAATGTAATGTATCTGCTACTATAACATAATGTAACGTATCTGCTGCTATAACGTAACGTATCTGCTACTATAACGTAACGTAACATATCTGCTACTATAACATAACGTAACATATCTGCTACTATAACATAACGTAACGTATCTGCTGCTATAACGTAATGTATCTGCTACTATAACATAACGTAACGTATCTGCTACTATAACATAATGTAATGTATCTGCTACTATAACATAATGTAACGTATCTGCTGCTATAACGTAACGTATCTGCTACTATAACGTAACGTAACATATCTGCTACTATAACATAACGTAACATATCTGCTACTATAAAATAACGTAACGTATCTGCTGCTATAACGTAATGTATCTGCTACTATAACATAACGTAACATATCTGCTACTATAACATAACGTAACGTATCTGCTACTATAACGTAACGTATCTGCTACTATAACGTAACGTATCTGCTACTATAACGTAACGTATCTGCTACTATAACGTAACATATCTGCTACTATAACGTAACATATCTGCTACTATAACATAACATCTGCTACTATAACGTAACGTATCTGCTACTATAACATAACGTAACATATCTGCTACTATAACGTAACGTATCTGCTACTATAACGTAACGTATCTGCTACTATAACGTAACATATCTGCTACTATAACATAACATATCTGCTACTATAACGTAACGTATCTGCTACTATAACATAACGTAACGTATCTGCTACTATAACATAATGTAATGTATCTGCTACTATAACATAATGTAACGTATCTGCTGCTATAACGTAACGTATCTGCTACTATAATGTAACGTAACATATCTGCTACTATAACATAACGTAACATATCTGCTACTATAACATAATGTAACGTATCTGCTGCTATAACGTAATGTATCTGCTACTATAACATAACGTAACATATCTGCTACTATAACATAACGTAACGTATCTGCTACTATAACGTAACGTATCTGCTACTATAACGTAACGTATCTGCTACTATAACGTAACGTATCTGCTACTATAACGTAACGTATCTGCTACTATAACGTAACATATCTGCTACTATAACATAACATCTGCTACTATAACGTAACGTATCTGCTACTATAACATAACGTAACATATCTGCTACTATAACGTAACGTATCTGCTACTATAACGTAACGTATCTGCTACTATAACGTAACATATCTGCTACTATAACATAACATATCTGCTACTATAACGTAACGTATCTGCTACTATAACATAACGTAACGTATCTGCTACTATAACGTAACATATCTGCTACTATAACGTAACGTATCTGCTACTATAACGTAACGTATCTGCTACTATAACGAAACATATCTGCTACTATAACATAACGTAACATATCTGCTACTATAACATAACGTAACATATCTGCTACTATAACATAATGTAACGTATCTGCTGCTATAACATAACGTAACATATCTGCTACTATAACATAACGTAACATATCTGCTACTATAACATAATGTAACGTATCTGCTGCTATAACATAACGTAACATATCTGCTACTATAACATAATGTAACGTATCTGCTACTATAATGTAACGTAACATATCTGCTACTATAACGTAACATATCTGGTACTATAACGTAACATATCTGCTACTATAACGTAACGTATCTGCTACTATAACGTAACGTATCTGCTACTATAATGTAACGTATGTACTGCTATAACTTTAGTTAATCCTGTCAGAAGGTGACAGGTGAAGACTTTGCATGAAGAACTGTTAAAAGATGTTCCTCAGAATGCAATATGTTCTTACTTTAAAGAGGGCATACTCTACATATTTTACCATGTAACACATATTTCTTTCAATTGAACTTTTTTTTTGCTGCAGCTTTTAAAGAGTCAGTTTTGCATCTCTGCAGACCAAATGCAGAACTGAACTGTTTTTAGCAGCCTTTCACTATAACAAGGGTGATGTTGTCTTCTGGATCTATTTCAGTCAACAGATATTAACAAAATGACTCTAAATATGGACAGCAAGCTTGATTCAGACAGGAGTGGTCTCTAAGGTTAGATGGGTCTTGAAGGACAGGAGGACCAAGGTGTTCTGTCTTTAGTGAGCGGGGTGCTATTTATTTCTACATCTATGAACAGCTTTAAGTTAAGCTTTAAATCTTGAAAACTAGATAGAAAGCAAGATAAATATCCAAGCACTGATATTTTTTTTTACTTCAACTCTAATAGCTCTGTCTTTTCCTCATCTTAAGCTCCACCGCCACCACAAACAGTCTCAACCTTGTAAATTCTGGAAGCAGAAAGCCTGAGGAATCAGCTGTGAAACTGTCTAATAGAGATGACTACATCAGTGACTAAACTACAGCAGAACTACAACCAGCAGGGCTTCCTCTCAGCGCTGCCTGTACTCAATGATGCTGAGCTCAGGGAGGCCAGACAAGCCTTTTCTGAGCTGGAGAAGGAGTTTGGTGAGTAGCACAACTGTGCACAGTAGTGCCCTAAACATACAATTTCAACATAAAACTAACAGAGTGAGAAAGCTAGGATGAGCTCATGTTTTTGTCTGCATTCACAGGTGAGGATTACACTCAGTACAGCCTCCACAACGTTCACCTTCAGTATCCGTGGGTGATGGGCCTCTCCAAACACCCTCGTATCCTGGAAGTGGTCAAAGCCGTCCTGGGCCCTGATGTCATCCTGCTGGACTCCCGCTTCATCTGTAAATACCCCACACTCAAAGCAGCCAACATCCAGGAGAGGGAAGAAAGCAAACTTCCATACGTGGCCTGGCATCAGGATATGAGGTAAATCCCACTGGCTAAAAGGACACTGAAAGGTTCTGTTTTGTGTTTTGCTTTGCTTTGTCTCACTGTGTTTGTTGTGTTCAGGTATTGGGGTATTGCTGGTGGCCCTGTTCTCTCTGTGTGGCTCGCTTTAGATGATTCCCTGGAAGAAAACGGTGCCCTTCAGGTCATCCCAGGTACATCAGCTGCTTTTATGCCCGTTTACACCTCAGGCCACTGACCAGGTTCAGCCTTGTTGAATCAAAACAAGTCTAAACATGACAAAGGGAAGTACTGAGTCCAGTCCTGACAGTATTCAGCGTAAATGAAGATGAAACTTTTAGAAGTTTAAACTTAGAAAATGTAAAAGGAAATTAAGTCCATCTATGTTGTCCATTAATTCCAGTCTAGACCCAGTTGATTCTGCCTAATATCTATATGTTTTTTGAGGACATGTTCTCAAGTTTTAATCAGTTTAATAACTCATAAAGTGACTTTGAACTAATCAATCAACTGAAATCCAGGAACAGCAGCAGCAGGAAATTTAAGTTTCTAAGCTGAATGAATGAAATGAACTCACACTGAAGCTTTTCTTCAATCCTACCAAAAACTATGATGTGTACTGCTTTGACGTATATGAGAACTAAATAAAACTGGCTGTAAAATGTGCTTTGTGGACTCAAACCTTGCCTCATATCGCTGCACTCTGTAGGCAGCCACTGCTCCGGCATGTTGCTCCATCGTCCAGCCGTCCGTCCTGGAAACATGCTGTCGGTCAACCAGGAGATCCCAGAGGAGCTGGTGCAGGTGGAGGACGCTGTGCTCTGTCCTCTGGCAGCTGGACAGATGTCTGTGAGTCTGTCTTCATGTTAAAGCTATACGGCTGGAAACTGGTCTGAAGACAATACAGACTGAGTGACTTGTGCAAATTGTTTTCAACAGATTCATGATGGACTCCTGGTCCATGCAAGTGATGCCAACACATCTGAGAGGAGGCGCTGTGGCTTCGTCATCCGATATGTCCCCACCTGTGCCTCCCCCACACAGGTGAGACAAACACAGAGTATCACACATGAACTATGCATTGAGCATTTATTGTTGTTGTTGTTTTGCTCTCAGGATCCTGACCGTCCAAGGAAATTTCATGCAACAGTGTTGGTCTCTGGAACCGACCAGTTCAACCATTTCTCCAACAAACGCACATGAATATTTACTGGAGTCTTCCTGCTTGAATCTAAGTTGCTTTTTACACTTAACAGGAATAGAATATTGTATATATAAAATAATACTATCAGGAATATAGTTTATAATGAGAACAAATGTTTTCTGTATATTTATGACCAACAGAATAACTGTGCTGTGCTGTATTGACGTCTCAACTGTGAATCAGTCATAAATTAACAGCGTTTTCTTAATGTAATATATTATTGTGACACATACTGCTGTAACTTGTTGTGAAGCCTTAAATAAATGTAACAGAAATGACACAAACAGCAGCAAATTACAGTGTTTGTTTACGTAAATTTTACATCATATTAGGGACTTGAGTATTGTGTTATGAAAAAAAACATTTATTCCTCATCAGTAACCACCAAATGCCTCTTTTCTTTGAAGTCAAGACAAACAGTTTATTCATTTGATGTGCACTCATCTGTTCTAGATTCATGGTTCACCACACTGTCATAAATTCAAACTATAAATATCTAATTTATTATCCAATGCACTGTTCCACTTCAAGTCTTTTTGCATATTTACGGAAAAAAAACTGCTAAAATGTAGAACACTGTATTATAAGATAGGAAATATTACTGACAATTGAAATGTTTTGCTGCTCCGAGGTTCAATAAAATCCTAAAAGAGGATTTCAGATTTATATTCCTTCCTGAACATGTGACTAAGACCCATGTTCCTGGACTCAGAGTCAAAGCAATAGCAGAAGCAACAACTGCACGTGTTGATGGACATACAGTGATTGATGCTGATATTTTACAGTTTCTGAGCTGAAATTATTTCAACTTTTCCAGTGGTACAAGCAAAATAACAACCAATGCTGTTCCAGAATTAGTCGTTTAAACTACTTGAACATTAGACCAAGCAAAGATTTGGTTTTTACTTTACATACAATTTCATGCAAGAAGTCTGTGTATCTCTAAAAGAAAAAAATCTTTTTTATGTCTATTTTTAACATGAAGCAGATTAAACTCCCACAAAAGACATTAGAAACAAAGTTTTCTTTAAATGCGAATGACTGTTACTCATTATTAAAAACATAAACAGCAACTGTGGCTTCTGCAGCCTGTCAGAGATTTTATATGTAAAGTGCATTATAAATTAAAGGTATTATTATTATTATTATTATTATTATTGTCAGGTTTGACAACATCATGAAGCAGGAAACTGTAAAATCTTTACTGACTCTACCAGACTTGTAAACTATATCATATCCTGACATCAATAACTGCTGCCTTATTTTGTTCTTTGATTATCTTTCAAGCTTTGTGATTTCACTCAACAATCATGGGATCCTCTAAGGAACTAACTGAGGATGTAAATATCATGCTACTGATGCTGCAAAGAAGAGAATGACTGCAAATAAAATAAATCAAAATGCAATTTCCACTATCACAGATATAGTCAGTCAAAAGAGAAAACCACGTCAAAAGTCAAAGTTGTGAAAGTCAAAAACCAAGACAACTTTTAGATAAACCTGCTCATCTGCAGGGCAGAAAAACAAAACTGCAAATAAGCTGTAGGAAGATGTAGCTGCCACAGCAGCAGTGATGGTCTACATGGAAACTTCATGAGTCAGAAGACTTACCTGGAGCATCATTACAAAAATTCACATCTGAACTATGCCAAGCAACGTCTAGAAACCTACAGTCATTATTTGGAAACGAATAATAACCACTGAAGGTGTGTTTGGAGAGCAAAATACTGTGGTGGTGGAGATGTTTTACTTTTGTTGCATCGCAGCCAGACACACTGGAAACATTACATGGAGAAGAGAAGAATGGATTCCATGAAATACTGGCAAGTTCTGAAGGAAAACATCATGCTGGGATTCAAGAAAGAGGATAGTTCTAAGACAATGACCAAAATCATATTTCACTCTTTACAAAGAGCACCTGAAGGACTGAAAAGTGCAGCTTCTAGAGCAGCCTTCAGAGTTCACTGATGTGAACATCACTGGATTCTGTGGGCAGATCTTAAGCAATGTGCGCATAAAGGACAGACACAAAATCATCTGCAAGGAAGGTGAGTGAAAGTTCTTCACTCTTGATCATTTTGGAGCATCCAAGGCATTGACTGTAGTTTTTTTCCTACTTTTTCCTGAATGTTTTCCCAGCTTAAGAGATATTTAATGATCCAATCAGTGTCTTCCATAGGTTCAAACAGTATAATGTACACTACATGTCCGAACACCATCACACAGCATCTGACTTTTTAAATAGTTTATTACTGATTACCATAGTTTCACAACTCTAAACAAAAAATGAATGCAAAATTAGAATTTGAAAAGGAGCCTTTATTGAAAACCCAAAGACATCAGACCAAAGTATACCAACCTGATATTATTTGGACAGAAAAACTAATCTTTTTAGAGTAAAAAACAACAAACATCTACTATATCAAAAAGCTCTTGTTAGGCCAGTTTCAGAGTTTCTTTAACCATGACGCCAACTCCATCAAAGACTTTATGAACGGGAGCGTTGCACATGAAGGCACAGGTGGTGACCAGCTTGTTTTTGATGTCAACGTGAGCTTCCTGCACATCTTTGTTGACGTGTTTGCAGCCCATCTCCTTCACAACACCTGCTGTCTGAGCATACGGCCACCTGAAGATGCAAAGAAGTTCACACTGAGACCGAATTCTTCAAACATCCATAAATATGTCATGATTATAAAACCTTCTTCACCCACTTTTCACACTCTTTGTCCTGGCCCACGGTGAGCTCACAGCCAGGCAGGACTTTAGCAGCCAGGATGGGGGAGATGCAGCACATGCCCAGCGGCTTCCCAGCTTTGTGGAAATCCCTGATGAGCTTCTCCAGATGTGGCAGGATGGTGCAGTCCTTGTTCTTCACCGCCCAGTCACTCAGGTTCTTAGCCACACCGAAGCCCCCTGAATGAACGCAACAGGACTCATTTAGAATCTGGAGGTGAAGGAATGTCAACCGTTTCACTCTGTGGTGCTCATTTGTGGCAAACTCGGTCTCACCTGGGATGATGGCAGCATCAAACGCTGACACATCCAGCTGTTCCAGATCAGTGACGTCACCTCTGGCGATCCGAGCACTTTCCTGCAGGACGTTTCTCTTCTCCTCTGTAGGTTTCCCCTCACAGTGATTCACAACATGCATCTGATCTGCATCTGGAGCAAACATCTGCACCTGAAATCATCATCAAACATGTTCAACTTTGCGTATGCGATTATCCTTTGTATGTAGAAGGACTGCAGGATCTTTTTAGAGGACTGGATCCAGATAAACACATCATCTTTTCCTGCTCTTACTTTTGCTCCAGCACGACTGAGATGGACGAGGACAGCGGAGGCCTCGTGGATCTCTGTGCCGTCATAGACTCCACAGCCTGAGAGAACAACTGCAACACGCTTCACCATGATTCCTATTAAACACACACACAGGAACACACGGTCATCTAGAGTCAACATCAGACAGGAAGCTTGTTACTGTTCACATTAAACATTTACAGAGCGAGGTGAGACCGAGTCCCAGGAGTCCTGCTCAGCTGCCAGGAAACACTGTTGACACCAGGAAAAAGACGTTACAGGAAGACATTTCACTCTGCTGTGGAACAATCAGCAGAAATGAAGCTCCAGCAAATAATAATTTAGCAAAATTTGAGGCATTTTGCAGTTGCTGGTTTGTATTTCATCATTAAGAAGTTGTCTGAGATCATGATGTGTTACTGTTGCTACAACAAGAGGAGAAAAGCATTAAATCAGACAACAGAAGCAAAGCCAGCGTGGATCCAGGGTGTCCTGTTTCCTCACCTTGAGCAGGTCTAGTTGCAGGCAGCCTGGTTTCAGAGTGTGATGGAGCTGTTCAGTCCAGGTGTGATGTGTGAACTGTGAAGCAGAGCCTCTTTATAGTCCTGCTGCCTCTGCTGGCTCCTCCCTCACACTGCTGTCCATGACATCATCCAGCTTCAGTGGAACCAGGAACACCTTCCACAGTTACCTGAGGAGAGAAGATGCTGAGTCACCCCTCTCACAGCTGATTAAATAAATAAATAAATAAACAACAAAAAACAGACACAGACCAGTTGTGAAACTTTTACAGTATTTCAGAGACACTTGTCAGTGTCACATCCATTTACTTGCTTGCATTAGTTTGTTTTTATAAATCAATGAAAGCATATTTAAAAACAGAATAGAGGTGTATTAGATAATGTATTCATGTCAGTCTGTTCTACATTTCCACTTTTTTAGGGAGTACAGCTGCCTAAAAAGCTCACCAAGCAGCAGCATTAGTCTGCAGACAGCTGTTTTCACAGTTACACCAGAAAGAATATTGCTGCTGATAAGGTTCATAATAAATATAAATAATATGGATTTTGCTTGACTTCACATCAAATCCTGACATTATAATGCTGCATATGGAGTTGAATGAGTTTCAGACTCGACCTACTTCCTGGATGATCGCAGCAGCAGCAGCCTGTGTTTATTTCCTGGTGAGCTGCAGTTTATTATCTCCTCTTCAGCGCCTCCTGTGTGCGTGATGACGTCAGACGCAGGTGTATAAAAGCCAGCCTCACGTCGTCACAGAACCACTCGTCATGGCTCAGCTTCACTCACTGCATGAGTCCGTCGGGATCCTGGGAATCTGCGCTGGTAACTCAACCATTTTATGGATTTGTTTATTGATTTATTTGTCTTTTTGATCCTTTTCTTTCTGTCTTGGAGGCTTTTTTTGTATATTTTCCCCCCATTGTTGTTTCATTTGTTTTTCCCGATCATTAATAACTAAACTTTATTTTGTCATTATTTATCATGAAGAATTTATTAATGTATGCAATACTAAAAGATGATGGCACATTTTACTGTAAAGTTTAAAAATTACCATAAAAAATACTAAAAAAAATATGTGTACCTCTAACTTTTAGAAAACAACCCTGACCTTGGTTATAATTAAATACCATATATGGTAAAATCAATAAGAAGGTAGTAATGTGTTAGTTTAAAGTTTAAAAATACATTTTCAGGAAGTAAAACAAGAAAAAAGATAAAAGAAGAAGAAAAAGGACAAATCAGTAGTCCACTGCTAACATCAGCTTAATAAGCTGTTTTTAAGCCAAACTCTGCTACAGATATTTAAGCTACACAAGGTCATGTGATGTAATTAGAAGAGGAAAATGTCTTCTCTTGATATCTGATTGACCATTAAGACTTTGGTCTGGACTTGTAGGTTCCCTCCTGCTTCTGGTGAACAGCTATGGCGGCTCTCCTGAACAGGACTTCATCCCCCATACTGCACTGGGGATTCTGCTCCTCCTCATCGCAGCCGTCGTAGCTTATGCAGGTGTGTTTGTGGTTAGTAGCCTGATAAATGTTCATTTCCTCCCTGTTGTCCTGACGCTGTGCTGTTTCTGTCCCAGGTGTCCGTCCCAGTCAGTCCCACGCTGCTGTCCTGATGTCCTCGCTGTGTCTCACTGTCTCTGCTCTGTGGTGTGGCTCAGGTCTGGTCTACATCCTGGTGGGACAGAAGGTTCTGCAGCCTGCAGAGCTGAGCTCCTCTCTGGTTCCTGGCCTGGCAGCGTTCACTTTAGCTCTGTTCATCATAGGCAGCGTCTCACTCTTAGTACAGAAAGCTGCAGTGTTTGTCACATCAGTGGGCATTTCTTTAGCCTGTGCACATCACATAGCCGCTCTGTCAGCTGCAGGTTTTGGTCAGACTGCCACAGCTGCTAACTACCTGCTTGTCTGTCTGGTGTGTGTTTACTGTGGTTTTGGACGTCTGCTGTCCACCATCACTCACGGTAAAGTGCAGCCTCCAGGAACAGGGCTGCAGATAGAAGCTGAGCTGAAAACACAGCAGAACGAGGGCTGCAGTGATGCGGTGTTGGTAGGTCTGGTGATGAACTTGTTATCTGCGTCTGTATTAGCCTGCCCCCTGTTAGGTGTAGTCCCTCGGCTGTCCGTGGGTCACGTCCCCTGGCTGTGGACGGCTGCAGCCTTCCAGCTTGGTGTGTGCATCCTCCTTTACCGAGCTATGGACACGCTCGCTGCCACTTTCTGTGGTTTCACTGCTATCCTGAAATTTGCAGAGGGTTACAGCGCTCTGTTATCATTTTACTCCATTCAGCCTTCCTCCCCTGTTCCCTTCCCTGCTGTCTTCTCAGTGCTTTTCTCCATCCTGGCTCTGTTCAGCTGTCAGAAGAGCTTGTTGGAGGGACTCTACCAGTTATTCTTTGTGGCCTATTGTATTGCCATAGCAGCGCAGCCTCAAGGCTTCTTCCAAGGAGGCACTCAAGGTGTACAGGCAGCCATATTTGTAGTTTCTGCCGGCATGCTTTTAGTGACTACATTCAATATGGTGTCCAGCAGCATGATTCCCACGGGGCGGGGCTATTTCAAGGCTTTAGCAGCCAGGATGCAGGGCGTTACTCTCAGAGCGCAGGATAAAGAGCTACACAGCCCTCACCTGGGCTACTCTAAATATGCAGATGCACAGGTGTTGGGCCACGCCTGCAGTGTTCTGGCTGCTTTCGCCATCACAGCCACAGCTGGTGGCAGGAATCCTCTGTCTGTGCTGGTTCTGCCCTGGGTGGTGATGGCTGGTGGGGCTCTACAGCTGCTGTGTGGTTCAGTAGCTTTTGCTCGGGGTAAAACCTTTGAGAGCACAGTTTTTATTCTGTACGGGATGATGTGGACAGTGTGGGGGTTGACTCGATACGGCGGCCTGTACGGTGACACCAGAGGCTTTAACTTGGCTGCTGGGATCATTAGCTTCATGCTGTTTAACTGTTTGGTGACAGCAGCAGCGCTGTTTCTGAATGTGGCCTGGTTCGTCTACGCTCTCAGCTTCCAGCTCATCCTCATCAGCTTCCTGCTGGATGCAGTTGATGCGCTGCCTTTGGGCTTCGACATAGGAGTCACCATCATCTTTGGCCTGGTCAGTTTTTATTGTTTCCTGGCAAACATTTTCAACAGCACCTTCCAGTCCCCCCAGATCCCTTTAGGAAGAGCTCTAGTGAAGCTGAGTGGGGTAGGAGGAGGGGCAGATATCTGCCCCCATGTGCCAGCCCGCAAGGCCACATCTGTGCAGCAGATTGCAGGTGAGATGTGAAAGACAATGATGCTGATTTCTGAATTAAACTCCTGTTCATGTTCTTGATGTGACAGTTGTTGTCTTCTCTTCCCCTCTGCAGAGATCATGAAAAACGGTGGCATCTGTGGAATGCCGACTGACACCGTCTATGTGCTGGTGGCCGCCTGCAACAGGCCAGACGCAGTCGTCAAAGCTTACAAGTAAGTTTAGATGTTTTTAATGTGTCCTTCTCTACATTTATTTAGTGGTCCTTTCTCATTACCATCTGATCTCTCCTTGATTTCAGGGTGAAGAAGCAGGCGCAGGACCGACCCATGTCCCTGTGGATCTCCTCCATCAAGCAGCTGGAGTCGGTGCGACACCTGCTGAGCCCTCTGCTGCTGGACTTCATGGAGGCTGCGTGGCCGTCCTCCATCAGCATGGTCATACCCAGAGGTACGTCTGTGATGTGGGTGTTTGTGTAGTGAGTGTGTGCTTCATGCACAGCATGGTGGGCTTTTATGAGCATCATCTCATCTCATGCAGGTCCCTGGATGGACACGTTTGGTTTGGGAGATGCTGCCAAACACATCGGGACTCCACAAAGCATCGCTATCAGAAACCCAGACTGTTCTGTGGCAACACATCTCATTAATCTGGTACAAGCACGTCACTGCATGTCTTAAAATAGATTACATTTTGCCAGAACACCCTTCAGCTACTAAACTAGTTTTTATTTGTGCAGGTGGGGCCTATTGCAGTAACTTCAGCCAACCCTACAGGCGAAGCAGACACAACTCACCACAACCAAGTTTATGCCAAACTGGGAGACAAGGTAATGACAACAATTTAGGGTAATTCAAAGCAATAGGAACCTGTGTTTCAGTTTTTTTCAGTGAACTGTATGCACACTTTGTTGTTAAGGTGGATGGAGTGTTGTGTGATGGACCATCTCCAGAGAACATTGCATCTACTGTGGTCGACTGCACCAAGATAGAGACTGGACATATTGGTTTCTTCAGAGTGGGTCTCATTCCTAAATCCAAGGTAATGGAAACATCCCCTCTTGTTCTGGTCATTCTACGCAAACAGTCGTCTCATTTCTTAATACCTGCTTTTGTTTTTGTCCTTTCAAGGTTCTTGAGATCTTTGAGGAGGTTCAGAGGCGGCACAGACAGGGACAGACGAATCCTGCTTTTGAATATGATCTGCATCTAGCAGATGCTCAAACAGAGCAGCGTTCAGGAGAAGACGACTCAGCAGAGTCAGGAAGAGGAAGTGGAAACTCAACACCGTTCACTGTTTCACCTGAACAAAGCCCAGCCCTCAGGACTGGCTTCTAGTAGCCGTGCACTTCTGAAAAATGCTGCCGATTGGAATGACGTCTGATGTGCATGAATAACTTTTATTCAGTGAATTACATGAACATTTTCAGGGGCCACGTTGGTTTTTGAAGAGGCTCATATACCATCATGGTCAAACTGGCAAACAGTTCAGTAACTATGATGCATATTTTCTTCCTGTATTTAAACTGACTCTTATGCACTCAGTAACTTGAAATATGATTAACTAAATAGCTTTATTTTCTCTTTTGTACTGAATGTATGTTTTTTATTTTTTGCATTGTCTGCCCTTTTGTATGAAACTTGTTGCATTTTAAACACATGAATGCACTGTAAATACTTTTCACGATCAAATATGGAAATGCAGTTATTTCCAAATGCAGCTGCTGTTATTTATAAAATAGTGGTTCAATAAACCGTATAAAAGGAATTTCCAGTTCTCTCTGTAGAATGAAAGTCTCCTGACTGCACTGTAGAAATGCATGGAGGGAGTAAAAGGAAAAGCAGAGGCATAAGAAGAGTTTAATGTTGAATATAAAAGTTTGACAGATAATGTACAATCACTAATAGAAATAAAGGTATGCTGATGCATTTAGGGTCACACAAGTGGAAACTCTTAATTTCATGCTTATTTTTAAGCTCCAACATGCCTGAGTCCAACCACATAAACCTTGTCACTAGTGTTCCTTTACTAGAACTTCCCTCATGCATGTCTGATGTCTCTCACTGTACTTCCACATTTTCTTGCACCTGCAGGTGATAAATTACACACTGTTATCATCACCACTGATTCACCAAATCTGGTGACAGCATATTCTATAATTCCTTGTGAAAGCTTCAGAATGACTGGAAATCTAATTCACCACAGCAGCTGAAGACATTATGAAGTTATTAACAGAGAAACCCTGAAATCATATCCAGTATTTTATTTAGTAAAACTACAAAAGGTATCAACCCAGAATTACATCAGTGATTAACATGATGATGAAATGTCCCATTATTTGATGTAAAACTGACCCAGCACTAAAATATGACATAAAACTATTCATTAACTATAAGCAGTGTCCACCTGCTGATATAAACTGTCAGGAGGGAGATTAAAGACCACAAAATGTCCATCATTTGTCAATCTGAACACCATGTTCATTAAATTCTTCCACTGATTATTTTCATTTCAAACTGTTTGCGTTTTATAATTTAGAAATTAATTTAGAGTTATACTAATAATAATAATAATAATAATACTGTATGGTTACTGACTGGTCAAGTCAAGATTCTAGAACATTCTGTTGACCTTTTTCTAGGCCTCAGTGCATCTGTGGACATTTCCTGGATTCAGAGGACAGGTACAGTCTATATGAAAACAACATTCAGATACCGATATGAAAACTGAATCAGGATTTGCATGTTGTAAACATTCCCTGTTTCTAGAAGCCATTTAGAAATCTATCACTAAAGTGTCTTTGTGTTGTGATGGAATCAAAATCCACTTTCAATGCAAAAATACATTCAAAGATGAATCCAAATCGAACATGTGTTAGAGTAAATTAAGTTACCTGGTTGTCTTTTTCATACAAAATTGCCTCTTTCTGCTGTCTCTTTACTGAAGTTGAACAGTAACTGTTGAATTGAACACAATATGAGTATTTTATACTAAAATAGCTCTTACTTCTGGAACATATTTTGATTGTCTGATTTGTGTGACAAAAGACTTATACAGTGGGTACGGAAAGTATTCAGACCCCTTTAAATGTTTCACTCTTTGTTTCATTGCAGCCATTTGCTAAAATCAAAAAAGTTCATTTTATTTCTCATTAATGTACACTCAGCACCCTATCTTGACAGAAAAAAACAGAAATGTAGAAATTTTTACAAATTTATTAAAAAAGAAAAACTGAAATATCACACAGTCATAAGTATTCAGAGCCTTTGCTCAGTATTGAGTAGAAGCACCCTTTTGAGCTAGTACAGCCATGAGTCTTCTTGGGAATGATGCAACAAGTTTTTCACACCTGGATTTGGGGATCCTCTGCCATTCTTCCTTGCAGATCCTCTCCAGTTCTGTCAGGTTGGATGGTGAACGTTGGTGGACAGCCATTTTCAGATCTCTCCAGAGATGCTCAATTGGGTTTAGGTCAGGGCTCTGGCTGGGCCAGTCAAGAATGGTCACAGAGTTGTTCCGAAGCCACTCCTTTGTTATTTTAGCTGTGTGCTTAGGGTCATTGTCTTGTTGGAAGGTAAACCTTCGGCCCAGTCTGAGGTCCAGAGCACTCTGGAAGAGGTTTTCTTCCAGGATGTCTCTGTACTTGACTGCATTCATCTTTCCTTCAGTTGCAACCAGTCGTTCTGTCCCTGCAGCTGAAAAACACCCCCATAGCATGATGCTGCCACCACCATGTTTCACTGTTGGGATGGTATTGGGCAGGTGATGAGCAGTGCCTGCTTTTCTCCACACATACCGCTTAGAATTGACGCCAAAAAGTTCAATCTTGGTCTCATCAGACCAGAGAATCTTATTTCTCATAGTCTGGGAGTCCTTCATGTGTTTTTTGGCAAACTCTATGTGGGCTTTCATATGTCTTGCACTGAGGAGAGGCTTCCGTCGGGCCACTCTGCCATAAAGGCCCGACTGGTGGAGGGCTGCAGTGATAGTTGACTTTGTGGAACTTTCTCCCATCTCCCTGCTGCATCTCTGGAGCTCAGCCACGGTGATCTTTGGGTTCTTCTTTACCTCTCTCACCAAGGCTCTTCTCCCACGATTGCTCAGTTTGGCTGGACGGCCAGGTCTAGGAAGAGTTCTGGTCGTCCCAAACTTCTTCCATTTAAGGATTATGGAGGCCACTGTGCTCTTAGGATCCTTGAGTGCTGCAGAAATTCTTTTGTAACCTTGGCCAGACCTGTGCCTTGCCACAATTCTGTCTCTGAGCTCCTTGGGCAGTTCCTTCGACCTCATGATTCTCATTTGCTCTGACATGCACTGTGAGCTGTAAGGTCTTATATAGACAGGTGTGTGCCTTTCCTAATCAAGTCCAATCAGTTTAATTAAACACATCTGGACTCCAATGAAGAAGTAGAACCATCTCAAGGAGGATCAGAAGAAATGGACCACAGGTGAGTTAAATATGAGTCTCACAGTAAAGGGTCTGAATACTTATGACCGTGTGATATTTCAGTTTTTCTTTTTTAATAAATTTGCAAAAATTTCTACATTTCTGTTTTTTTCTGTCAAAATAGGGTGCTGAGTGTACATTAATGAGAAATAAAATGAACTTTTTTGATTTTAGCAAATGGCTGCAATGAAACAAAGAGTGAAACATTTAAAGGGGTCTGAATACTTTCCGTACCCACTGTATTTCTGTATATATTAATATTTAGTTGAACGCATGTTGCTTAAAACTGTGACTGTTCCCTCCAATAGGAACAAGACAAACAACAACAGCAAGCAGAACCACTTCCAGTCTTCATTTTACTGTTGTTTTCAGCCAGACTTCCAAAACAGTGAGCCTTAAACCTTTGCATCTGAATTAAGGAAATCCATTTCACAACAGCTCATTCATTATAGTGAATTAGTGGGAATTCAAACGGAAATGTAGTTGTGTCATAATTCCAGTTATAAACTGATTCACAGTGAAGGCAACTGACCTCTACAGAGCTGGGAAACATCTGAGGTGTGAAACATTTTAGGTGATAATTAACTTAAACACTAACAAAGCAATTGGGACCAGAGGAAATTACTACATTTGTTGTTTCTCTTTCTGTCACACTCTTAAAGAAACGCCTTGTAAATGTGTCAGCTTTTCTTAAAATACTTCCTGACTTATTCTCAGTGAAAGTGTGTAAATCATTGATCCTTTAAATGTCCTTTATCAGTAAATATACTATTGAACTATTACCAGAATCCAGGTTAAGGTCAGTGATTTCTTACAGGAACTTTCCCTGTTTTCAGAGCTAGTAAGTAAACATGTTGTCTGGAGTTGTGTGTCCTCTGGACTGTTGCTGATGATGACTAACAACCTGTGGAGCAGAGAGGATGTTCACACCCAGGACCTCAGACTGCAGCGTCTCACAGCAGTGATTCTTCCAAAGTCTGGGTATTTATATGTGCATGTGCAAACATTTATGTTGTACGTGCAAATATGTGTCTGTATTTTCACTGTCCTACCAACTGTTGTGTTTTCAGTGTGTGTAACTTCCTCCATGAGGTGTATGAAAAAGTACCATTTATAATATTAAAGTCTTATTGCTCTCCTACGGTCAGTTTTTAAACTATTTTTCAATACAGTGGTGGAAAAAAGTTTTCAGACACATTTGCATTTTGAAATATTGCATTAAAAAATCACTCTTAGGTCTTCAAGTGAAATTTCTTTTAATCCAGTCAAAATACTAAACAAATCCTAAAAAAAATGTAATTGAAAACTTAAAATTGATTGGCTCCTGCCCAGTCTGTTTAGCAGAGTGGTGAGGAGGAGGTTCTGTCCTGGACTGTTCCCTGGACTCCATAGAGGAGGTGGGTGAGAGGAGGATGTTGGCAAAGCTCACATCCATCATGGACAATCCCTCTCACCCACTGCATGACACTGTGGGGTCTTTAAGCAGCTCCTTCAGCAGCAGACTGAGACATCCACCCTGCAAGAAGGAACGCTATCACAGGTCCTTCATCCCATCTGCTATAAGACTTTACAACATCAGCATCACTGGCTGATGTTAACATAAACTGGACTTTATCATATCATCCTAAACCTTGGTTAAATCTGCACAGACATTATTGCACTGCTACATCGTTGCACTTTTGTAACTTATTTTTTCCATTCTCATTTCTCATCCCTGTACATATTGTAAATATTATTACTACTATTCTATTATTATTTTATTTCTATTACTACGTCTATTGCTACATAAGCTGCTCTGACAATGTGAATTTTCCCTGGTGTGGGGAGAAATAAAAGACTATCGTATCTTGTCTTCCATAAAGATACATGAGAAATTTTGAGTATTGGGTCATTTTGGTACCAGTGATCCACTAATGAAGGTCATGGTTTTTATTAAAAGACACTGTTTCTGTTGCTGTGCTTCGTGTCTAGATAAAGCCAGCACATCTGAAAGTTCTTCAGAGACAAAAATGGCTAAAACAAGGAATTTAACACAGGAAACACACCTGAAGATCCAGATTCTCAGCCAGGAAGAGTACAGCTGCTGTCAGATAGCCAGAAACTGCAGATGCAGTCCTTCAGCAGTTGGATTCACTCTGCAGAAACACAGACCAACCAACAGCTTGAAAGATAAACTACGATCTGGATGTTCCAGGGTTTCTTCAACAAGAAATGTCCGCATCCTGATCTGCATGTGCAGAGAAAAACCACTGAATGACATCAGCAGCAGTGGTCAAACCAGGCTGGTGTCCAGTGTTCCACCCGACTTTTAGATCATAGCTGAAGGTCCTACAAGGCTGTCAAGAAGCCCCTGATCAATGAGAGACGGAGGTTAGACTGGCGTTGTTGGACCCAAGCACACAAGAACTGGACAGCCAGGAACTGGAAGAAGATTCTGTGGTCAGATGAGTTCAGTTTCCAGCTTTATCTTCCTCCTGCTAATGTGAGGGTACACAGAAGACCAGGAGAAGCATCATCTCCAGCATGGACAGCACCTACTGTCAAGCATGGTGGAGGCAGTATCATGGTTTGGTGATGCATGACTGCTGCTGGTGTTGGTCATCTCACATTGAACTCTACCAAGTATCGTTCCATTCTCCAAACCCACATGCTCCCTTCTGCACATGCACTGTTCCATCGAGGTCAAACTGGACGTTTCTACCAGATAATGATCCTTGAACTCATCCAGGACCAGCAGAACTTGGCTGCAGGAGCTCAGTATCCAGGTCTTAGAGGGACCAGCTCAGTCCCCAGACATGATTGGAAATCTGTGGTGGATCGTCAAAAGGTCTGTTTCAAAGCGTAAACCAAAGAATTTAGAGGAATTGAAAGCAGAAATTCAAGAATAATGTAACAAGATTACCCCTGAACAGTGAGCAAGGCTGGTGGAGAACATCAGGATTAGAGCTCTACTGCTGCTAATGGCAGGACTACTAAATATTACTTTGATGATGGGATGGTTTGTTTATTTTTTGTCCAGTTTTTAACACATTCTCTGTTATTTGTTGACTTTGATACAGACAATGTTGAGAACTGACATATTGAAACTGTCGAGAATTTAGTATTGTTACTTTTTCTTGTAAACAATAAATAAAAAAATATACAGTTTGTTTTTGTTTGCACCTGTCTAATGTAACCACACCTTTTGAAACACAAAAAAGGTTTTTCTACAAATATTTCATGATAATATTTGAGATTGTGCCAAATTTTAATGGTGTCCGAAAACTTTTTTCCACCACCGTAGATGTTTATTGGTAAGGAGTCACTCAGTAATGACAGCTGTTTCTGTGTCAGCCTAGCTGGTCTATCTTTATTCTTTAAATGAGGAAAAGATATGATTTCCTTGTGTGCCTAAGATACTGTAAAGGTGACGTATTAGGAAAGTGATCTATTACTGCTACAAGAAGGAAAATCCCGATATATTTCCTTATTGTTACTGATACTCTTGCTGCAACACTCCAAACAACTCCGTGAAGTTACCAGCTTCTGCAGCTTGGATAGCAGAGGCTGTGCATACACCTGATGATCTTCACCAGTAAATGCTTTATGAGACAGAAGTAAGCCACTCTTGAAAAAGTCTCTCAAAATCTGTACTGAAGCTCACCAAAATCTGTGTGGAAGAATACAAAGTCAACTGGAAGAAGGTTCTGGAGTATAATGAGACCAAAATGGAGCTTTTTGGCCATGACTAAAACTAAACACTGCACATCGTCACAAATACACCATCCCCACTGTGAAGCATGGTGGTGGCAGCATCATTATACGGGGGATGCAGCAAAATATAGAGAAATCTTGGTGAACAGCCTGATGCAGTCTGCAAGAGTACTGCGACTGAAGAAGAGAAGACTTGCTATCAGTTGAATGAAGCATAAAGCCAGTGTTCCACAGAAATGCTTTAAAGACAACATAGTGAATGTTCTGGAGGAGTCATCAGAGCCTTGAAAATAGCTGTTCACTCACAATCCCTAAGGAACCCAGGAGTAAGAAGACTGAGCTTTTTCAACCCATCACTGTGCAATAGTCCTTCATCTCCTTATACAGTGGTTTGGGGACAGAAAGAGTTTTTGACACTGGCTCATTGTGTCTTAGTGTAATGTCCATTTGTAAGTTTTCTCTTGACCATTCAGGAGATGAGTGGTGTGTCATAGTCCTGAGTGGCGCTTCTCTCTTGGTTGTGTGATCTGAGAATCCTGTGAAGAGCAGCCAGTAAAAGGCTTTCTTTCTTTCTTTCTTTCTTTCCCTTCATGGTAGCTTCGTAGCTGCAAACCTTGTGTGATGGCACCACTTACAGCATCAATGATATCTGATTCTGGGCAGCCTTTGCTGAGCCCACTTTCAACTTGCCTGGCTAGACTAAAAGGCTAATTTGTCTTTTTGTCCAGGTTCACTATCTGGCCAGATATCTTAAAATCTTTGCACCACATATTATTTTCTGAAGTTCTGACGCTTACCATGGAGTTCACGCTTTTGTTCACTGGGTCTTGCACTGCGTTCTCCATTGCTTGTGATATCACTCTGAGTGCCTCCGTCTCTTTCTGAAGATTGTCCTGATGGCTAGTTTGTTCAGGAGTTTCATCTTCATTTGTTTCTAAGGTCATTTGTATGTTGGTCACTGTGTCCTGAACACTAAGTAGATATGACAGGCCCTCATCCTCTAGGGCAGCTAGCTCTTCTCATTCAAGGTTCTTTATAGCATATGTAACCAGCTGTCTGCGGGTTTTACTGGCCTCGTGTTCCTGGACAGGTCCTGGGATCTGGAGTAGTGAGGGCAGAAAGGGAAGAAACACAGCGTCTGTAGTGAATGAGAGAAAAAGTGTGACTCACTTGTATCTGTATCTGTATCACTAGTACAAGGCAGAACTAGTGGATTGGCGCTAAATCAAACCATGCATAAATGAATCTGCACTCCTATTTACTATGTGCCACCCATCACTTACTTTATGTTTTCTATTTTGAATTTATTTAGAAGAAAATCTGCTCTCATTTTGACATGGAGGAGTTCTTTTTCATAAATGCATCTAAAAAAAAAAAGCCACAATATACTGACCATTATTCAATGCTGAAAAGCAGTGAAAGGACTATATTTTAAAGGGAAGCGAATAGTTTTTATAGGCTGTTTATGGCCCATTATGTCTGTTAACAGTTACTCAACACATTACACATATGATGAGAATCCATAATGTAATTAGAGATTTTTGTCAATATACACTGCCCAAAATCTGTTATTTTTTAACAGCGCATTTTCCCAAATTGTCATTTTAATGTGATGTTTTGTAATTACTAACAAAACAACAACAATTTGTGAGAAAATTCCAGTGGGAAAAGTTTTTCAGCACACCATCTACCGCAAAAGTTCACACATGGTAATGAACAAAAGAGAAAAAGCGACAAATGAAATTCAATCCACAGTATCATCAAAACACAAAAGCACTAATCTTCTGGGAAGAACCTGAAAATTGAGCCTCTTGTTCAAAAGAATTACTATTTGTAGAATTCCCATGTGTGGATGATGACACAACTAACAAGCAACGCATCCCACACTGTAAAATGAGACACACTGTCTCCACTGCTGCACCTCATCTATGAGAAAAAAGTTTGAAAAATAGCAACTTAATAAGCAAAATAACATCACAGATTATAAAACTGTATCTGAAACTTATGTTATTTCACATCAGGCTGTTAATATAACAAGACTTACATTTAAAGTTTGTGCACCTTACACTTTTGTGCTAATTTGCTAAGCTACTACTAGCGCTGCCAGCTGATCTGCCATAGGTAAAGTTCACAATTACTTCATTTGTGTGGCTAATTCTGAATTTTTTTCATTGACTATATTTCTAATGTGAGAATTTTTAAGCAGCATTTTCTGTGCTTTTCTTTGGACATTAGTCTTCATTTCTGGTTTGCTGTGAACATCAAGTTTCTCTCATCAATTCATGTCTCAGATGCAATTAGAACATCTTATTGGTGAGACCCAGTTATTATTGCACTTGTAGAAAACATGCAGTGTGAAATTCTACCATTTGATAAACATTGCTTGAGTAAAGGAAATAATGTCAAAATACGATTTTGAAAGGCTCATTCAGGCCATTATTTCCAATAGGTTAGATTACTGCAATGATCTCTTCAAAGGGTTTTAAAAACAAACGGTTTGACAACTTCAACGCATTCAGAATGCCAAAAAAAAAAAAAAAAAAAAAAGAATGTTATCACATTGCTGGAGTTGTAAAATTCCTACACTGGCTCCCGGTCAGTCAGAGTAGCAATTCCACAATCTTACTGCCTGTGCATAAATCAGCTGATATGCATTGTACCATACAAACCTTGTCTGACCCTGAGGACATCTGGGATTTGACTACTGCCAAGACCAAGACCAAGACTTAGAACAAAACATGGCTCAGCAGCATTTTGATATAATGCAGCACAAACCTGGAACCATGAGCCTTGACTCTCTACACTGACTTAATTTCAGATAATTGTTTGGTCTGTGCATCTTTTGTCTGCACTTCTGCTATGTTAATTGTACATTTTAATATGGGAATTGTTTAGTTTCTTTAAGATTTTAAATGTGTGTCCTTTTCTGTGTTATAAAGCACTTTTAATTGTCCAGAGTATAAAATGTACAAACAAAGCAGCCTTGTCTTGTCTGCAGCCAACAAAAGCTGTTGAAGTCTAGTCTGTGTTTTCATTTTTATCACTGATTTCTATTTCTAACTCAGAATGTGTGTTTGTAAAAATGTAGATATATAAATGTCACATTAGCTTGTTTGTTTTTTTGTTTTTTTTTTATCCCAAAGGCATCACTTGTAGTTCTGGGTCATTTAAAGCTTTGGACATCCTGACAGTTTTTATACTTCAGACTCTGCATCTCTTGTTCACTTCCAGTCGCGTTTCTTTGTTGCATCTCATTCTCCCCTTTATTTCTGCCCTCCTTTGATTCCTGGTTGCTCTCAACCAGCAAGTACTGAATAAAGGCACATGCTGGAAACATCATTTTTAACGAATATTGACATCGTTTACATTAATATTTTGTTATAAGGACACAGACATTAAGTATCAATTTTTTTCTTTATTTTTACAGAATAATGAGTTTCAATACACACGTCACACAGGGAGATTCCAATTCCAACCTTGATACTGAGATGTGTGAAAATGATGTCAACATACAGTGTAATTTAAATGCATAAATACATATTTACAGAATCATTAACCAAACAACATGGGAGTCTACTAGTTTTACTGTAACAT
Organism: Amphiprion ocellaris; assembly: GCF_022539595.1. Lineage (NCBI taxonomy): Eukaryota > Metazoa > Chordata > Actinopteri > Pomacentridae > Amphiprion > Amphiprion ocellaris. The sequence goes on along the minus strand of NC_072776.1, from coordinate 34,787,268 downwards.
CTGCTGAAACATCCACAGCTACATTTCTATGAACTGTGCTTCTCTTGTTTTCGGTCAGTCGTTCTCATTCTGTTCCTGAACTTAGAGGGAACCAGGAACAATGAAACCCTCTGACAGGAAAGAAATGAGGTACACAACAATCATAGCATAGTGCTTTTCACTCTGTCAAACATGTGTTGGACTTTAAGGGCTGGAACGCAGCCCTCCCTCACAATGCTGATGGTTCCTGTAGAGAGAGCAACAAGGGGCTTGAGTTAGAAAGTGCAAAATACACTAAAAAAGGAGTGTGATGTGACCAATCTCGAGTTTTACCTTCATCAATTCTCAGGCAGTTGACCACAGTGGAAGCAATGACTTCATTAGAGTCACCATCACACAGAACTCCTTGGATCTTGTGTCCCAGTCGACTGTTGCAAAAATAAATTAATAAATAAACTAGTTAAAAGGGTAAGTAAATGTATGTGCAATCTTTTTCCATCCATTAGCAATTAGCTATGATATACAACAAATGGTACATTTTTCACTCTGTAACACCAGACAGCCTGACAGTAATTAGCAATAAACCCTAACCCTACGCATCAGTGTTTGTATTTTAGTACAATACAGCTACTCAAGCAGACACTTACTTGATGACCATGCTGTGGTGAGTGCTGTCTGCTTCTCCACTGGGATTGGCTGAAGTAATAGCAAGAGGTCCAGTGATATGACATAAGTGTCCGGTCACCGTGTGGTCCGGGACACGGATCATGATGCTGTCCTTGGTACCAACACGATCATAAGCTGGTCCCACTCCTACACAAGATGAAATCAAAGTGAGGGTGAGCACTAATGATTGATACAACAGCTGGAACTGTGGATGAAATCCAAAGTGAACACATCACTGCTGCTCTGAACTGTTTACCTAGTCTGAAGAGCCAGTCTCCTTTGCTGACGATGCAGCTGATGCCTCCAGGATACACGTTCCTCATAAACTCCCACAGCAGAGGACTGAAAGGAGGATTGGCTGCCACCAGCTGCTCCACACTGGAGATGCAAATGCATATAGGCTTCTCTGCTGGTCTGTCCTGGAGCAGGTCAGAGGAAAAAGGTTGACGAGTTTCACAAGAAATTAAACTGAATGCCCTGTGCCATATTAAACTTTGGCATCCTTACTTTAATGTTGTAGATTTTCTCGATGGCCTGAGGGTTCTTGCAGGAGGCAGCCAGGGCGTAGACAGTATCTGTAGGAATACCACAGACTCCTCCTTCCTCCAGGACTCCAGCAATCTTCAAGAGACCACTGGTGAGTCGTGAGTTTGCCACTGGACAGGGCGACTCTGGAGATGTTTCTCGCTTCACCTTCTCCTAAGCACAAGGAACATGTTTGTAAAATCTACAGAATACATTATGACACATTGTGTTTTAATTGTAAAAGGAACAGAAAGTTAGTTCCTTCACTGTTTACCTTTATTAGTGGAGGACCCATAGGTAGCAATCTCTGTGAGAAGATGCAGCTGAGCAGTGATGCCAGAGCTCCATAAATGCAAAGGACTGAAACCAGTGCCAGCATGGCCACTGTCAAAAAAATGGTGTCAATCAATTAGAACCTTTCACTATTATATTCTAATATGTTTTAATTAAATGCTTTTTCTCTGTAGTAAAACGAGGTCTTGTCTATACTCACTTTCTAGCTCATATGGCAGTCGCTGCAGGGTGGACAGCAGGAAACAGACCAGAACAACTTCCATGACTGCTGTCAGAAACAGTAAAACCAAGTTCCTGTAGGCAGCTGACACAAACAAAAAAGATTTTCTAAAAACAGAACAAAATCAAAGAAATGGTTCCATTTTAAAAATGCATGTGGCAAACCTTACCGGTCAACATGAGTGAAGCATTAATAACCAGGAGAGCAACGGCTCCTGCTGTAAAACCATAAGCTGTCTCTGTGGAGAACTGAAGCAGGTCACCTGGAAAAGAAACACTTGGGATGAAAATCTTGTGTGAATCAGAAAGAAAAATGTGAGTCTGTTCACATGTTTGTACTGACGTACCTGCAAACCTAAACCAGGTCCAAGCTGCCCAAATTCCCACATAGATGGACGAGATGACCGACCCAAAGCGGCCACCTCCGGTGACTTGCAGCCTGCTGACGTAGGCCTGGATTATTGCTCCAGAGATGAGGACCCAAGGGACACTCAGATGAAGGAGGGCAGGATTCATACTGGACACATTCGAATGAAGAGCTGACAGAGATGCGACCCCATTTGAAAGGTAGAACAGAGCATCAGAAGCCTGGTCGGTTTGGAGCATCACCTTCTGGTCTCCCTGTTTAGACCTTCTGCACTTCAGAGCCTTCTTCAGCTGCTCTGTGGAGACGGGCTGTGGTCCGACAGGGATGAGAGACTTTTCTGCGATGGTGTTGATGAGACGGGAGAAGGTGCCATAGATGGAGGCTGCGGTGAACAGGGAGGAAGCTACACCAAAGAAGATGTAGTAACCCTGGGGTGGGATCTGGGGGACTGTTGACACTGTGAGTAGGACAAAGAGCACGTTGTGGACCAGTTCCAGGACGTCCATGTTCAGGCTTCCCACACACAGCACCAAGCCTGCCACCACAAAGAACCAGTTTCCCACCATTGCCTCTCTCCCAGAGACAACTTTACTGTCCTCCACAATGAGAGCAGACACCACAAACTCGTCCCAAGCCTTGATCAGCCAATACGTAGCATGAAAACCAAACTTTGTAGTGTGGTAGCAATCTTGGCGCAGATGAGCGTAGTAGCTGGAGAACAACTGGGCAACTGAGATGATTGAGACCCAGGCAACTCCTAAACCAAATGATTTCATGTACCCAAAGCTGTAGAAAGCAAAAATGAAAGGAGCAACAGAGTCACAGAAGAAACCCAAGGCCATGGGCTCAGCGTATTTGGTGTTCTTCTTCTTCTCTTGGCCCATGCTCTGGGCACTTGCTGAGTTGGCGGTCCCCAGCAGGAGAACATTAAAGAGAGGCGTCCCAAAGCCTTTGAGGACAAGACGCTGTGTCAGACCTTTGACAAGCAGTGCTGCTGAACCATAGATGGCAAAGATCAAAATGAGCAGCTCCAGAACTCCAGCGACCACCAGAGCCCAGGAGCCTGACACGAGAACCACTGCTTCAAAGACTAAAGTGGCTGTGATGGCTCCAAAAACAAAAGGCATGATGTAGTTGACTGTGGCAGAGCAAAATGCCAGCAGAAAGGACAGAAGGATGTAGGGGACCAGACCAGCAATTGCTGACTCTCTGATGGACAGGCATAAAGGACAAAGTGGGGTCTCTGTGGAAGCATTCAGAAACATGTTGCTGGTCATGTTCATGGACACAGATGAATTGCTCAAAACAGATGCTGTTGTCAGAGTTTGAGGTAAGGCGCCAAAGTAGATTCGGGTTGCACCATAACTACCCCAAAGAGCAGCATAGCCAATAAAAGCAGTAGCACTCAGATGATCGTACTTTCGGAAGGAAAGAAGTCCAGCCACCAGTTGGCAGATACCACCAATCAGGATGAGATGAACACCTGCAAAGAAAAAGACACAGTTGAAGTTCTTTAGCCTCGTATTACTTTTTGTTCTATTGTTTTAGCAGAGTTTCTAAAAGTTTTACCTGCAAGTATGTTCTCCACTCCTACTGGTGCATCGCCAGTGCGAGCTGTATTGAAGTTCTGCAGAAGTACCAGGAATGCGCTGATCCCATTGGACAGCATGCCTAAAACTCCTGGTTCCCCATAGAAACTGGCAGGAAATCCATCTGATGTTGCCATGATGTCTTTATTGCCAATGTACAGTCTGACCAGAAAAACAGATTAATGTATGTAGTAGCCTGGACATTCAGTACATTCAGGTTGACCATCACAATAAAAGGATGTTAACTTCATTACAAGAAAGGTTTGATGTTTCTGCAGTTAGGTGGAAAAATATTTGCAAGGTATCGGACATTGGCAAAGAGAGCTATAGATAGTTTTTAAATAGTTTTGTTTTAGTATTTCTGTTCTGTTAAAATACAAATGCAATACTTCATCCAAATTATATGAAGAGAGAGTCTGTAGTTCAAAAAACTACTTTTTTGTCACAATATGTAAAACAATGAAACTCTTGAGAATTTGATCATATTGAGCTAAAGTGGAGACAAAAACAACAACAAAATCTTAGAAGCAAATTTTAATGTTTTAAGGAATGCCTGAGCACAGCTCAGATGACAGCTTTGCTCCACAAATTCAGCTCCATGCTTCTAACAGACTTTTCATGCTAATAGTCAAAACTGGAAATCACAATCACTGTTGTAGTGTGAATAGTAAAAGACAGAGAAGTAGCTGCATAGAATTCTGCAGCTCTACTGACTGGGAAGTGGCAGGTATCCAGACAAGCAAGCATTTTCTATAACTAACACACTGTTATTTACTGTTATTTATCCTTAAAACAGGTAGTTTTGACTATGTTGGTCATTTTCAGAGCTGCAATTATTGCATTTTCACTTGATCTCCTAAATAAAACCATATTGTAATATTTAGATCATATTTAAATAAGAGCAGATGTTTAGCCTATGTAAAATCATTAACACATGATGTGAATTTTTAGATTGTAAGTTACATGCTATAGTCTTTGTTATTGGCACTGAGAAAGTAAATGAAAATAAAGTCTTACCTGGTGAAGACACTTTGTCAGGTGAACTGCTGAATTGCTCTGAAGCAGGGATGGAAGTTTGTCATAAATAAGGCTTCCTCATGTGTAGGTGGAGTTGTTGAAAATTCCCCAAACTATCCTATAGTCTGCAACCTGAGAGGTGACAGCATTGAACCTTACCTTTGAGAGTAAAGTATCACTCCTTCCTCCTCCTCCTCCTCCTCCTCCTCTTTCTCCTCCTCTATGGATGATGCTGCTGCTGATAACAACACTTTTAAACAATGACAATGATGACAAATGTGGAAATCCCTCCTTTTAATACAAACCATTTTCTTTCCTGTTCCTCCCAGGTCAGTATTTGACACCATTGTGAGTCCTGGACTATATAAGGCAGTGAGCCTCGCATTCACAAAAGTATTCTTTGCAAACTCACTGCATCGAAGAGAAAGGAGAAAGAAGGTCTACGTGACAGAAGTCATGATCTCCACACTGCAGGTAAAAAGTTGTTTTTATGTTTCTTTTAGATTAGCCCAGACTGTAATAAAGGACAGAAATTTTCTTTGTCTGACTCTAAAGTAAACTCCTGAGGACACTTCAGGTTAGTGAAGGATTTAATACAAACCTCTATCATAATCATAATACAACACATATTGCGTAGGTGCTTTTGTGAGTAGAATTGAACAGATTGAGCAGATTACTCATGTTGCACCACAACACCTGCTACACAACCATCATCAGCACAACAGCTGATGCAGGCTGAGTGATATTCATCAGAGTGAAGCCCATGTCCACTCTGTGAAAAATAAAAGAAAGTGACTATGTCTACAGCCAGTAACTGATCTGATACGCTAAAAAAGTACTACTTACATTCCCCTTTGTGGTTTATGTTTTAGCAGTAGGTGTTTTATTGTATATTTTGTTCTCTGTGTCCTACAGAAAACCATTAGACACCTGAAGGCTGTCAGAGTACTGCATAAGCCTGCAGTAGAAGGTAAACGTTTGCTTTACTTCACTCTGTCATCTTCAATGTATTTATTTCTGGCCTAGTTGTTGCAAGTTTATTTATTACTCCATCTTTTACCTCATTGCATTGGTCACTCGTTCCTCCCTGCAGTCTTGAAGCACCCGGCGCCTGAGGACACAGTCACGGCCAGTTTTGGAAGGTTCATCAGTGAAATGAAGCCTCAGCACTTGTCTCCTGTGGTGCTCCAGCGCAGTAAAAGGATGGTGTTGGACAGCATCGGAGTTGGTCTGATTGGAAGCACAACAGATGTGTTTGAACTGGCCCTGCAGCACTGCCAGGTGAGACATGTCAAGTGAAGGGAAAAGGGATAAAAATAACTCTTTATTAACAACTTATCTGATCCGAGGCAGTCAGACAGATGAAAGCAAGTGTCTGACCTCATATAAACAGTGGTTCGAAGTCACAGCAAATTCCATGTGTGGACAGACGAGATGACGGGAAATATTATCTGTTATTATAATATATTAAATGTTGAACATTTTATTTTTGATGCTTGTCACATGATTTACAAAGAAACTTATTCAGCCTCCATAATTTGAAGCGTGATTTGCCACAGCCAGTAAAGTTCACTTTAATGTGTGTGTTTGTATGAGTGATTATACACTCTGGGGCTGTAAACTATTGCTTTTAAAATGTGCACCTGTGCTTCCCTGTCTTTGTGTTTCCTCCCAGTACATGTATGCTCCTGATGACATCAGCTCTGTGTACGGACGCAGAGGCACCAGACTCTCCCCAACACTGGCAGCTTTTGTCAACGGAGTGGCAGTGAGTGTCAATAAGTGGAACAGATGTGCCACCATAGTCCCCGCTACACCACACTATTTCACATGGATTTATTTATACTCATTGGTGCAGTCTGGGCAGCAAACTGACCCCAGATATTTCCATCATTACATCTGCAAACATTATCATAACAACAAGCCTATTTCCAGCACCCTCGGTTGGTTAAAGCTTGTTATGGCAATTAAAGGGATTTTCCAGTTAAAGCGAGTGAGTGGATGGGTGTAGGGAGATAAATTACATTGCATAAACACAGAGTTTACAATGTCTTATTTCAGGAAGCACAGCAGCATCATGTTGTTGCTTGCAGCATTAAAAAAAATCTAGCAGTAGCCTTCTAATTACATCAGCATTAAAATGACTCTGTGTTGTGCTGTGATGTACAACTGTTTGATAATTACAGTGTTCTGTTGCAGACTCACTCCATGGACTTTGACGATACGTGGCACCCTGCCACTCATCCCTCAGGAGCCGTCCTTCCTGCTGTGCTGGCTCTCAGTGACATGATGCCAGCTCACAATAAGCCCAGTGGTCTGGACTTCTTGCTTGCCTTCAACGTCGGCATTGAGATTCAGGGCCGACTAATGAGGTTCTCTAATGAGGCCCACAACATTCCCAAGAGGTGAGAGGTTCATGGGTCAAGTTGGACCTAGATGCTGTAATTTATAGACTAATTGCCACATTTCTGCTGTACTTGGCCTCTGAAACTGATCATTGATATAAAGCCAGTTCTTTATTGATCATTTTTTAGTACTTTGTATTCTATGTGGAGGACAAGTACTCAACCAGACCCTTATTTGACTCAGCTGATCTCTGGCTGTGGTTTATAAGGAGGCTGCTAAGGTGTAATGTGCAGTCTTTCAGTGGTGTCAGTGAGCTGTGGAAGGTGTGTTACTATGTTCATCTCAGGGACCAGAGAGGGTCTGTGAGTAGCAGCAGCACAATTAGCCATGTGGAGGAAAATTTCACAGAGGACTCCATTTGGAATTTGTTTAAACCAAGGCAACTGATTCACTACGTTACTGAAAATAACGAAAATGTGTCTCCTTTAACATCCATGAAATCAGCTGTTTCTGTATGTGGAGAGCCACATAAAACAGAAGCTGTGTGAACAAAGACCTCTGCTATAGTTATAATGATGCAGAGCATTTATTTAGAATGCTCATTTAGTCACAACAGTAGACAGTTAGAAAAGCTCTTGACCAAAGTGTGTTTGTGTGTGTTTTTCTGACGTCCAGGTTTCACCCTCCCAGTGTAGTTGGGACTATGGGCAGTGCAGCTGCCTGTGCTCGCCTCTTGTCTCTGGATGCCTCCCGGTGCAGTCATGCCTTAGCCATAGCTGCTTCTCTTGCTGGAGCTCCGATGGCTAACGCTGCCACTCAGTCTAAACCTCTGCACATCGGCAATGCTTCACGTTTGGGGCTGGAGGCTGCGCTGCTGGCCTCCCGAGGCCTCCAGGCGAGTCCTCTGGTCCTGGATGCTGTTGCAGGGGTGGCTGGCTTCAACGCCTTTTACGAAGACTATGTGCCGCAGCCCTTAGAGTCGCCCAGTGATGGTGGCCACATGTTCCTGCTCGAGGAGCAGGACATGGGCTTCAAGCGCTTCCCCGCCCATCTGGGGATGCACTGGGTGGCCGACGCTGCAGCTTCGGTCCATAAGGTTCTTGTGGGAGTCGATCCTGGCACCGTGTCCCCGGCTCAAGTCCAGGACATCCTGCTCCGAGTCCCTCAGTCTAAATACATCAACAGGCCTTTCCCAGAGTCTGAGCACGAGGCACGCCACTCCTTCCAGTTCAACGCCTGCAGCGCTCTGCTGGACGGTGAGGTGACCATGCAGTCCTTCACCCCAGCTGCCATGAGCCGCCCCGACCTGCTCTCTCTGCTGAGGCGTGTCCGAGTGGAGCATCCCCATGACAACCCTGCCAACTTCAACCGCATGTATGGTGAAGTCCAGGTCACACTTGTCGGGGGAGACATACTGAAGGGACGCTGTGACACCTTCTATGGCCACTGGAGAAACCCTCTGACCAACGAGAGTCTGAGGAAGAAGTTCAGGAACAACGCAGAGGTGGTTCTTCCCTCAGAGAAGGTGGAGATGCTGGTTGATGTGGTGGAGGAGCTGGATGGACTCGGGGACTGCAGGGTGCTTCTGTCACAGCTGCAGTGAACATTTGCAGACATACACAATATCAGTAATACCAAAATGATTGTCTATACATACAATATACGTAAACATTTGCTGCAAAATGTATCTAAAATGACACATTTGTCTAAATTTATGCTTGAGAATATCACCTGTCCAAACTAAAACAGTAACTTAATAACAGCTTGACTATTTAAGCAGCTTAAGGTGTTGTATGAGAAGCTGTTTTAGACCAGTTCATTGTACACTGCAAATATTTTCATAGACCTGTCACCTGTACTATACTGTAAAGTCTACTGAAATCATTTCTGAGCCACGTCAGAACATATTTATCCACTGCATATTGTAATAATTTTATATTTCTTCATTCATTTTATCTTTGTTCAGTTTATTTTATCAAGAAAATAATATTATTCTTGTAAAACGTGATCAAGTTATACTGCAAAGGAAAAACAAAGGTAGTTTTATGTACTGAATATTTTCAGATACCAATGTTATACATATTTAAAGTGTATGCAAAATATTGTACTTTAAAGAGTGTTTTTGCTCAGCAGTGGGTTTTGCTGCTGAAATGTGTATTTAAACGATGCAAATGTCTGATGCTTGTAGCTACAAATCATAACTGAAACATCATTTTGTACAACTGTTACCATTTCTTTGTGTGTTTTGATTTAATAAAACTACTCAAAGCAAATTTAAATATGTTCTTCAGTTCAGTGAAAATACTCAGATTTGTTCCTGTGAGTTCATGAACACACACATTTAAACACACATGTAAAAATAAAAGCAACTCAATGCATAATAGGAAGTACAGGATAAATATTTTGATTTTGTGGAGAAAATGTTTGATTATTGAGGTTATGAAGTCCAGCATGTTGGTCTGTCCTTAGATTAACTGCTGCCAGTAAATTATTTCAAACAAAGTTTTTATAATCCTGTTTTGACTATAAGGACAAACATCCTCATGTCAAGTTAAAACAATAAAGTTTTACAGCATGAACATTTGGAGTGCAAACAAAAAGGAACATTTAAATATAGAGCAGTGCTGGGAAGGACAACTGGTTTCCTCATTCCTGTCTGTGGTCTTATGTTCAGGTGTGTTTTAGTGACCTAGAGACTGTTTCAGTCATTAGGTCACACATGAGACACAAGGAAACCAAAGAACCTCAACCTGTTGGTACAGTTGATGAATAATCTGTTAAAAGACTATTTGCAGATGGTGGATAACAGTTAATAAAGAATTAAAGGCACCATTAAGTATAGTATTAAGGTTCACAGGTCTAGGTAAAAAAAACAGAAGCCCAAAATGCACCAGAAGAAGGTGGACAGAAACTAACTAAAGCTTATGAACTTTGGTCTCATCCTGTATAGAAAGAACCATTCAGCATTTGAGGTTGTGCATTACTTCATTACCTTTTTCTTTTGGTAATTCCTGACATATTCACTGTTCTTTGTAAGTAACTGGCATCTGTAAAATGTAAAGTTGTTTTATACATAATATGTTGAAATAAGAAGCCAACAATAAACATCACTGGGGTAAAAACACAGCATGTGATGCTTATCTAACTGCAGAAAACTGTTGAAGTATTGTGCATTACCAGTACTTACAGTATCTTTACTGCATACTAAGCTGTAAACGGTGCTTATTTATAATGGAAATACAATTCTGGATGTCTACAGGACAAAATAACACAAGTTATATCAATGTTAATATTCATCTGAATCTACTGCCTAATTTGTGTTGTACTGTAAAACAAACAAATGTTACACAAATATTTAGTGTTTGTACTTTATGGTATGTGTGTTTGCCAAACAAGGAATCATTAAAATGTCTGTTTAAACAATGTAAATGCCTGATGCTTGTAGTTGCATATCTATGACATTATTGTAGCATTTCTGAATGCTTGTCTGTTTCTCTGTGTTGCCTACGTGACTCTCTACATGATAAAGCTGGTAGAGTTGATGGATGGATGGATGGATGGATGGATGGATGGATGGATGGATGGATGGATGGATGGATGGATGGATGGATGGATGGACGGACGGATGGATGGATGGATGGACTGACTGTCACTACAGTTTAACCTTTGGGATTTTTCTCTGTGTGACAAGCAAATAAAGCAATAAAGGCAAAGCTTTCAGACAGTCTTTCACAAGGACAACGGGAACAATAAGTGACCAACAGACCATGTGCAATAAATGATTAGGATGCTAGTTTTGTGGTTTACGGTATTTTTAGCAGAGTAATCAGGAAATGCTGGTGCTTTAAAGTATTGCAATGCCCTCCAATAATATGACCTAAAACATAACAGCAAGATGACTGATCTCATCTAGTGTGACAATAACATGAAAGGGAAAAATACCAAGAAGGAAATAGGTTATGGACAAATGGAGTAATTGCTGGGAAAGTGTGTCTACTCAGGGATAATTGTGGGGAACATAATCTGCCGACGTTTCCTTTATTGCTGTGTTTTATTACAAGGAAGGATTCCTGCAAATGAAGAGCAAAAAACCAGGAAAGCTAAGCATATCCTATGTTAAAATGTAACATAACCAGGATATGCTTGCTCTGGGAAACACTTAATGAAAGGGCAGTGATTCCAACCACAATAGGCAGGAACTGCACTTGTTTTTCTGCTCTTTCCACCCACAGCAAATGACAACATACAATAGTGGTGCAATGTCAGATGTCAATAGACTATAGTGTAGTGGTGACATAGTTGGAGTTTCCATGTAACAAAAGCTTGCAGAGGTTCTATAGATTGACAGTAAGCCCAACCATTGTCAAGGTTTAATGTCAAGAAATGGAGAAATACTTGTTTTTCCGTCTCCAGACTACAGATAAGCCGCCTTTCACTCATATACATACAGTCCACAACGTTCGTCATACATTGTCTCAGGGTGAGTAAAAGTAATCACTCAATGGTGGTGTCTTGTCACTGGTGTGTGAACAGAAAACATACAAGGTGGGTGAGGGGGAATTCAAGAAGACAATGAAAGGTGCCTCTCTATTGTGCTGCATCGAGGTTCAATAGTGAACAGAAGGCTGGGAAAACACAGATTGTGAAGGTTTGGGCATTCCCCAGAAAACTAGATTTTTAGTTGACTTGTGAAGTGAAAAGAAGAAAATAAAATCCCTGCAGCATACAGAACATACAGCTATACAGAAAAAACGCGGTGACTGTGGTACACTTAAAAATATGGGCATCTTTCTAAGTCTCAGGAGTCAACTGAGTTCAGACAGGTCAAGGATAGTCATTAGGAACCGTAGGCTGATTGTGATGAATAAAAGGTATATTCAATTTTTAGTAGTTTAATATAGAAAAAAAACGTGCTACATAAAAAGGTGACAGGTTTTCTTATTCAAATTGGAGAAAGCTCAGAAAACCAAACTTGGTGCCTTTCTACACCTGAAAACTTCATTGACTCATTAGGACCTGCAAGGCCGGTCAAGAACCATCATTACGATTTAACAGCTAGTGAGTTTTCGAGAGCTGGTGAATTTTCTGGCTCTTTAAACTCTGTGGTGGTGACACTCAACAGACTCTGGATCCTCCAAGCACCTGACAGAATATCTGGAAATGAAGTTACTGAAGCTGCAAAGTAGGATAAGGCTTCAAAAAATATGATCAAAGTGGTTAAAATTTTGCAATTTCTACTGTCCAAAATGTAATCTTGACAAGAGATGTCAGTCAAGGATATGTGTGGAAGTCATCTAGGCCACGTTGATGGGCTCATGATGTCTTTTTTTGCAGCACTGGCTCCAGTCTATCCCAGCAGCAGGAAATTTTAGAAAAATAACTGATAATGTAGTAATATAGAACATGATGGCAAAATCTCAGATGCTTGCACAAATACATGCTCAAGCACCACGTTAGCACCTGGAAACTCTCCAGTACCATGAGCACATACAGTGTAGTATATGGCAGTAGGACACAAAATGTTGGCAAGTCTTCTATGTTTCTGTTATTTTATTGTGAAACTAGTTTGGTTATGACGTCACTTCCTTTCCAAGTCTCCTCTGTACTGAGAGCGCATATTATAGAATGGATGCCTCTTGTGTGCGTGCATAAGCTGAAGTAAGTGACATTGTGTACAAATGTATAAATATTGCTTTCATAACTGCTTAGGCATTGTTTAGTTGAACCCCTTTCTAATCCTGTGTTTATGTGCAAGTTTTAGCACTTTTGAGTGAAGTTAAGATGCTAATTAGGCCCATGTGACAGTGTCATAACCTACTGTGCAGGTGTCCAATCCAATCCAACTTTATTTGTAATGCACTTTACAAAACAACACAGTTGACCAAAAGTGCAGTACACACAGGTGTATTTTATTATGCCTCCCAACCTGTATTTCTGCATGTTTGGAAACGTGTTTATCTCTTTCATATTATGTGTAGTTTATTCTCCATATGTGCCGAATGCATTTACATTAGTAGTTTGCCCATGCGGTCTTCACATTATCAGTTAAATAACATGCAGTTGCGGTCTGCGCCCGCTAGAGGGAGACACAGACCACCAGATCACATTAAAATCCACAATTTCATCTCAACCTTGTTATTAACCCCTTACATTCTGGACACTTGTTGAAATTAGTGTCTTTTGGGTTTTTTGACCCAAATTATTATATTTTCTTTCAGAAACTACAATGTTTATGATTGTATTATATAATTTAATTATTTGTGCAGTATTGTAATATTGTCTTGTTTTGTTTGTTTCCTTTGTAGACCACACACACACCCCTATACTCCTTCAACCTATTCATACTGCATCCAGCCCGTCCTGTCCAACTTCATATTAAAGTTCTTGGAAATACTCTCCGTGCCCTTCTCTCTGACCAGAGCTCTGTCGATAGTAGCTATCAGACCAGAAACATCCCTTCAGAGTGTCCCACTCTAATACACAAAACATACAAAAAGGATATATTTTGTCAGACTTTTGCCTTTAAAACACCACCAGTGCTCCACTGTAAGCTAGTTGTTCCAACAACGTGGCATGTAGGCTGTTTCAGACGTCTTGTAGAGTTTGCAGCAGCTCTTGTGCAGACGTCGGACGTCTCTTTACAGAGTCAGAAGGACTCCATGACTTTGACATCAGCTCTGTGAGGAACAGACTATCTGCTGCAGAACCACTTGTTCTTATAAATATTTTTGATATAACTGTACATCTTAAAATAAAGTGCAGAACTTGAAAAAATAATGACTGAACAACCTGAACCAACTTATATACATATTTAACATTAACTAAATCTGAAATTTAAAATCTCGTTACAATTTACTGATTACAGGTTTGGGCGAACCTGTTGACCAGCCCCCACTAGACACAGGCCCACCGGGACAGTGCCCGGTATGCCAGACGGCCAGTCCACCCTTACTACTACTACTACTACTACTACAACTAATTGCTCGACTGTTTAAAAATGGCAGTTCTGTGTTTTCACCGTTGACCGTTGGTCACCGCAATCCTGCCCCCAGTCCCGTGACGTTCGCGGTCCCTAACTCTGGCCAACAAAGAGTCCGTGCCTGAAAAGAACCAGTTTTTGGAGCCAAACACAAAGAACTGGTGCTAAGTCAAGCACTGGCTCCAAACTAGCACTAGCATGAACCAGCTTGGTCAAAAAGGGGCAGAAGAGAAAGGCATTGGAGATGAAGTCAGCATAACAGCGCCACTCTGTGGTGAATGTGAGCTGTGTCCTGTAAACATGTGAAAGGTAAAATTCTCGTGTAAATTAGCAAAACGTCCAAGTAGCCTAGCAAAGAGTGAGCTAATGTCTTTCCAAGCTAATCGGCCATAACGTGGCAATGCAGAGGGCTAGAGACGCGGGGCCAACTGTCCCTGAAAGCTCTCAAAGAGCTCTATGGCATATGTCAGAACCAGGTCTGTAGCTCGTTGTTTAGCATACCAGCTCCAACTCCAGTCAAACTCCGCAGGCCCACTCAGACTCCTACCCCCTCACACCTTCTGGCTCTGGCTACTGAAAAGCAGCAAGTCGCTCATTTTTGGTCGTAGAGCCTCGAGCCACACATGTACGGAAAGGAGTAGGTGCGCTGAACGTAGATGTGCGAAAACCCCAAAATACCTTCTTTCCTTTTGAATGAATTAAAGGTTTGACTTTCTGGGTAACAGGAAGCAGGACGTGGACCAGCAAAGTTTCCTCAGATGAGCAAAAGTTAACTCTCTAAATTAAGTGTTTTTCTTTCTTAGAACCTGCTTAAACCTGGTAGTTTTTGACTTACATCAGTGTCTAACATCACTATGCCATGCTTTTCAGTGTCTATATGCATTTTCAGACTTTTAAAATATCACTTTTTATCACTTGTTTGTGTAGTACATGGCAGATGATGGTATAGATGTGAATGTGCACTGCCACCAGATGTGTTTCTATGATTAAATTTTACGATTTTTCCACTTTTGACACTTCCCTCTTAAACCCCTCTAAATGTACAGGTGAAGGCACATGGTTTCCACAGGCTGGAAGAATGGTATGTAAAAATTTAGAGTGTACTTTGTGGTTAGTTATACAAAGTTTGCTTTGGAGACAGATCTCTAATTTGGTGTGTTATTTTTAACTTTCCACAGTCCAAAGCCTGTGGAATTTGTTTTTTTAGCTTTGTCAACTTGAGACAGCACCTTAGTTCAACACACAACGTTAAAAATAAAGACGAGTTGAGGCTTTTGCTAAAATATGGGAGTGCAAGGTAAGATTAGAAAACAATTTGTCATATTTATACATGAATGATCTGTTTTTATATCATGGACTGGATTAATTTCTTCTCTCTCTACTGTACAGAACTTCAGAAGCCCTCTTGTACCCATTGTGTAGGAAAGCCAAGTTTGTCCGGCTGGACAAGCATCTGCAGGAGAAACATAATCTTCTCTCAGCAGATGTAAGTACATTTATTTGGTTAATTAGGGCCTGAGCACGAAGTGCAAGAACCCTATTGTTCCTGCTATGTTTGTTTGTTTTGATGGTACCTTTTCTTACACCCCTTTGAACCCCAAATTGACCCCTTAAACATACTCAAAAACTCCCCAAATTTTGCACAAAAATCAGGCCTGGTAAAAAATGTGATATTCTTGTACTTTTGTCCATAGCCACGCCCAAATGGCTCCACAGCGCCCCCTTCAAATTTGAAAAAAATCATATAAAATCACTGTTTTATCATACAAACATGAAATTTGGAACACACGTACAGTATACTGAGACAAACAGATTGGCACATTTGAAATTCCAATCAGCTCCACAGCGCCCCCTATACGCCCCCGAGAATTCGTGGTGGGCAGCCATTGAAATTTAACAAACTCCTCCCAGGATTCCTGTCAGATCTTTACAAAATTGGCTCTGTGACATCCTGACCCCTTCAGGATGAAAAGTTAGGCCCTGGGCATGACAGGACGGCCATTTTGAGCCTTTTATCATGAACAACGAAATGCTCTTAACTTCACTGTACATGATCAGATGTCAATGAAATTTGCAAATTCGAACTTCCAATATGCTCCATGCCCCCTAGACAAGGTCGTGTGGAGGCATTGGAATTTAGCAAACTTTGAGAAACACGGAACCGGAGGTGCCCATGGTGTCCACTTTGGACTTCGGGAACCCTGAAGAAATGGGTATGTCTAACCCTTTACGGGGCCAGTGACCATATTTGGTAACTTCTTTGGATGTTTTACAGTTTGTTACTTTTTCCCTTTACTTATCATAAATTCTTTGTTTTTATCTTTTTCTTTTTTTTTCTTTTTAACAGGAGACGGGCAAGTTACATGCAAAAAAGTTACTTTTTGCAAGAAAAAATGTTGCAAATCAAGATTAATAAAGTTACAATAAATGGAATTACCATAAATAGAGTTACTATATATGGAGTTATCACATATGGAATTACCATATATAGAGTTGCCATATATGGAGTTACCATATACGGTTGGTATGGCGTTACCATATATGGGGTAAAATATATCATAACTCTATATGTGGTAACTTTATTAATCTTGATTTGCGACATTTTTATTTTATTTTTTTAAAGTCACAAAAGTAAAACTATCTTGAAATATCCTTCAGCGACACCCTAGGGTTGAAATATTCATTTTCCAAGTAATTAAAGGAGCACTTTATGAAGGGTTAAGTTGTTTTTCTCATGTTTTGTGCTTCCCGATTAACAAATGCACTGAAAATAAAACCTCTACTGTTATATCCTATTTAATGTCCTGTCTAACCATACACATATTTTAGCAGGATCTATTGTTAGTGTCTACTCCATTTTCTGACAGGTGAGCATGGAGGTTCAAAATGTTTGGTTTCCTCTTCAGTGTGCACACCCAGGAGTGAGGAATCTTATCCCTTGTCCTTGTTCAGTACTCACGACTGTGTTGTTCTGGTCGTCATCCTATAAGTGAGGAGATCCTTTAGGCTGGTGGTGGTGTTGTTTCTGGCCCAGCTTTGGCTGGTAAAAAGGGCTCCGTGGATCCAAAGTCCCCTATCCGTTTTTCTAAAAAACATCCATTAAAAACAATACTGTGCAGCCAAAAATGATTAAAAAAACTTTAAAAGGGTGATCTAAAAAATAACTAACTTAGAGGAGCTCCCTAACGTTTCGCTTTATCAGCTTCATCAGAGGTGAGTGAGGAAGAAGCAGCCCAGGTGGATTATATTGAGATGATTTTAGGTGTGACACTCTGTGATTGGTTCACCTCTTTTCTTCTGCAGATTGTTTGTTCTATCCTTATCCTTCTTACCATGGACTCCCCCTATTGGTTGGAGGGGTAAAAAAAGGTGTTTTTTTTCCTTTTTCCTCCATGGTTTGGCCTTCTACCTTAGGGCTGCCTCGTCCTCTTCTCCTCCATCAATAAAAATGATCCCTAACCCCTAAAATGGTCAGGCCAGGGGTTAACTAATTGTACTTGATATTTAAACCAGCTGGTTCAATTGTACCTAACCAGTATATCCATTTCCTCTCCACTTTCTTTCTTTCTAGATTTGACCAAGCTGGATCACTCTGGACTACCGACATCTGGAATGACTGTAAGATAAAATGCTTAACTAATGGAGTGTCTGTCTCTTTTTTGTGTCTAATATTGTATCTGTGTTGCATCATCCTCGTTGAAATTGAGTTCCTGGTTTCTCCAACATACTGTTTCCCACATTTTTTTACAGATTACTATATAAACACTATTTGTTGTTTCCAAACTGAAACTCTTAGTGATTTTAAATATGAACTTATTTACATTATTCCTGACATATCTTAGCTTCCGAAAATTCCGAGCCGCCACCTTGGATTTGACCGAATCTTGTACCGGTTTCAGTCTAGTCCGTACAAGAAAATCCGTGAGACTTTTGTTCCTCCTGTACGCAGAAATCACTTGATGACTTGGTAACAGTCCACGCTCCTGTACGAATTTTTGATAATTATCTTTGATTTTATGATTGAGAATTCTAGTGACAGATGAGTATGTTGTGATGAATGGAATTATTTTGTTTGTGTTTACTGTTTTTTTCTTCATGAAAGAACGAAAACAATTTCTCAAAAAGGGCTTTGAATATCCCCTTTGATTCAATGCATCAAAAAGAACTTTAACCGCCTGTTTGAAATCCGATTCTTGATTGCAAATTCTTTTAAATCTCAATAATTGTGATTTCACCAAACCCCTATAAGTGTGTTTGGGATGAAAACTCGACTTAAATAACAATGGATGTGTATCAGTGCTCTTGAAAAACACCTTTATGTCCAATTGATGGTCCAAATTGTATCTTATTCCCTTGTAAACGGTGGTGTCCAAAAAATCCACTGAGTACTTATCTACGTTATACTTGATTTTAATTGAAGGATCATGTGTATTTAACGTTTGCATAAATTCTTCCAATTCTTGATCCGAACCCATCCAAATCCCCCAAATGTCATCCAAATATTGTAAATAATGCCAAGGTTTCTTTTTACATTTCACTAGGGCTTCCTCCTCCCAATTGGCCATGAAAATATTTGCGTACGCAGGAGCAAATTTTTTGCTCATAGCTGTCCTTTTGATTTGTAAATAAAATTCCCCATTGAACTCTGTCGAATCCTAGGGCCAGTAACCTCCTAAATCAATCAAATAAATTAATTAACTATCAGAGGATTACTGGACCAGCTCTCCATCTAACGGGTCCGGTTCCCGTAGCCCATATGATACAACCCAGATGAGATCTGAGGAACGTTTTTAAGCTGGTAAGCGAGAAAATTCACCTAGCTTCTAACTGCCTCCATCCAGACGCCTATCCTGCTTCCTCTGATAACTAACTCAACTGAGTAGCCACTTTCCAATGGTCAAATTAATTACCAGTCACGTCTGTTAACGGCAGCTTTTCTCTCATCGGATTCTGGACTTGGTAAGTTGCTAGGTTTAAATTTAGAGGTTAAGGAATGGATAACCCCAAGGATAAGTTTAGAAAAGGCCACCCCCGGCCCCAACGAATAGGTAATCTGACAGAACCAGTTTTAGATGTAATGCACACAATAACCTGACTTTTTACAAACTGAGAAGATACATGTGGTTAATTCATCATCATGATAAAAATAAATAGAATTTCCAATCTGTTAACTTTAATTGCAGGATAAATGCTTTATTATAAAATTTCAGCAGGAAAATAGCAATAGCCCATAAATCATCAGACAAACAATTAAACATTAATTCCTATAACAATCCTCTCACATGACTCCTAACTGGAACTATGCTTTTATCTAAGAAGAGCAATAATCACCCAGACTATGTAATCTGGAGGGGGAGAGCAGAGGGTGTGGCCTCACCTGCTGCTCACCTGAAGACCGACGCCCTGCTGGGGCTCTGCTCCAGGGAGGAGGTGGAGAGAGAGTTCAGTCCCCATTTAGATCTGCTGGTATCCTTTATGTTGTTTGGCCCAATAAAAACTTTGTTATAATCCACTCTGGTGTTAATCCTTTTGGAAATAATAGAGTTCAGTAATATTCCTTCAGTCAGTGTTATTTTTAGATCACAGTCTTTCGTAATCCTCAAACAGTGCAGAAAGAGCAGTCCTTAAATCCATAATTCCTGTGGAAAAGTTATTCCTTTACAGATCATGATGAATTCTCTTCCAAGTTACGTGGTAAAATCCCCCATGCTCAGAACATTGCTGCCTGGCTTGCATCCAGTGACTACCTCGTAACTCTCCCAACGACTCTTTCCAACAGGTGCATTTTATAGCAAACTTCTCTCTCTAGAATTTACATATGCGATGTCAGCATCCAGTTTGTATACGTGATGACAGCACACTTTTAATTTACATACGTGATGACAGCATTCATCCCCCTCCTCACTCGTGCACTGCTCCCATCCACTGACCTCATGGCCTCTGCATGCTCTGGAGGAACCAAAACCTTGGACTGTTTTGCCCTTTCACCCAGTCTCAACTTTCTATTACTGTATTTGTTCCATCCACAGCTCAGAGCAGACCTCCGGTCGGGGAACAGGAGCAGCTGATGTCAGCGCCTAATAATCACTGACACCACACTGTATATCTCTGCACAGTGCACACAGACTTACGCTAAAACCCCCCAAATATATAAAATATATACAGGTCATTAACTTGTGCGGTGACCCAAGTTTGTCTCGTCTTCTCGCTTCACCTCCAAGTCAACAACCTCCCAATTTCCCAGGGTGATCAAACTCTTCTGTAAACATCTCTATTTCGTAGTAATCAAAACCTTAAAAGCATTTCCATTTTCATAGTAATAAAAACCTTTAACACATCATTTCTCTTGGCAACCCTAGGCCTCACTTCCTACAGTGAGTTGCTGCCCCCATGTGGTTACTCCCTATACCAACATTATAAAAGACAAGTATTAAAATAATCAACTCCCCACTCCTCTGATGTTTACACTATTCAAAATAAAGATTACATAAAAAAGACATATTCAAAAATAATCAACTCACCACCGTTCCCGGTGAGGTACGCTTCTGATTTCTACACTGTTTCAAATAAAGATTGTATATATTTAACAAATATAGGCATTTGGTTAGTTGACACACATTTATTACGTTAGAGCATGAATTAATAGTAAATCACAGGTTATAATATCATACTGTGTCCCCTCATTTATCTGTTATTCTGCCAGAAGCCCACACCTATGGCTGACTTGGGGATCTCATACCTCTATGATCTTTGACAACTCAAAATCATTCTTCGTCAAATTAATTTGTAATAATTCCAAAACTTCTTGGTCTGGCCTACTCACATCCGGATATTTTTGAAACATTTTTTTGTACTGCTTTTAAACCTGATGGAGTATCAATATTTGTATACAAACTATCAATGTCAATGCTGAAAAATAATGAATTTGGGGGAACTATCAACTTTTTAACCAAATCTATGAAATGATAAGTGTCTTTAATATATGATGGGTGTCTGACTGAAATTGGATTCAGGTAATAGTCAATGAATTCTGCGGTTCTATATGTTTCGCTATCACAATCTGATACAATCGGTCTCCCAGCAGGTATTTTGAATGGAACCGTCTATTTTTCTGGATCTTTATGTATCTTAGGCAATATGTAAAACCTGCGTGGTCTAGGTTCTCCACTGCCTTTTAGATATGTTTTCTGCTTTGCAGTGATGAATTTGTTTTTATACAATCTGTCCAATATATTATGAGCTATAGGAATTGTTTGTAAATACATTGGTTCTTTCAATTTCCTGTAATAATTATTGTCTTCCAGCTGGCGATTAACTTCTGTAACCTACTGTTTTCTGTCCATAATTACCACTGCACTGCCTTTATCGGCAGATTTTATCACTATTTGTCTATTTCGCATCAATTGTCTCAATGCTATTACCTCATCCTTTGTTAAATTTGGTGTTTCCTTCCATGGTTTGAAATGTTTAATGAATTCTAAATTGTCTTTTTCCACTAACAGATCCATCTCCGGGGGGATTTTGTCCGGTGGCGGCACCCAAAGTGACTCAGGTAAAAAAGG
Source organism: Amphiprion ocellaris (assembly GCF_022539595.1). Taxonomy (NCBI): domain Eukaryota; kingdom Metazoa; phylum Chordata; class Actinopteri; family Pomacentridae; genus Amphiprion; species Amphiprion ocellaris. The sequence continues at coordinate 34,765,725 of NC_072776.1, read as the reverse complement.
CGGAATCTCTTCTTTTGATTCTCCTTTGAAATATAGGGCCAATTTGACTTTACAGTGATAATTTTGTAAATCTAATCTAAATTGTGTTTTTGATATTTATGTGTATCTAATGTTGGAATAAATGTTAAATCTTTGTCTAAAAGTTGAAGTTGTGTCCTTGAAAGAGTAAAATTTTCCAACAATACAATGACATTTTTAGACAAGAGGGATGATAACCCCTCACCCCCTTCCTCTACGAGGCTTACTGGGGGTTCAAGTTTAAATATGTCCGCCAATGGTCCAACATAGCACGCGCCGTTCCCCTTGTCCAATGGATATGATCTGTCCCCGTTTGAAAGAGTGAACTTCCCAGGGCCGGAATGTATGGCATATTATTTGAAATGTGCCTGTTCAAAATCTGCAGATTGATTTGTTCGGAACTGGGAAGTGAAATGGAATGATTGATCAAAGGCACCCAAATTTCTGCATATGGGAACCTTTTCTTTGCTGTCCTAACTGCTGCTTGCAGTTGCTTAACTGCCATGGCTTTGGCCTTTTGTTGCCTGCAGTTAATGACAAATGCCAGGACCACTTTTTCCACCGTGACCATAGTCTCTGCCTTACTGATTATGGCCTGAGCATGGCGGAAATTTGCACCCGGGTAGCTATCAATCTGTAAGTCCGGAATATCATATCTCGGGATCCTGGAGAGATTGGAGTCCCCCACAATGAGCCACTTACTCTCCGCAATCAGATTCCATGCTGTCATCTTACGTGGTGTTTTGAGGTGTCCTGTCACCTTTTGTCCACCTGCATTTGGAATTGGGGTATCTTCCCCTAAATATGAAGCTGAGGTGTTTTCCCCTGACAATGGTGTTGAAGTTTGTCCTCCCACTGGAACCAACGGAGGAGTCATGTCCCTTTGTGGTGGAGTGTGGTGGACCTCCACCAAATGATGGACTTGACCTGACCTTTTTACCCTATCTGAGGGCTGTGTGGTTGGGGTTCCCGCAGCGCTCATGCTGAGCAAAGAAGGACTAGAATCCTCTTCCACCCCCAATTGTCCAAACAGAAGCGAGTCTATTTGGGGTCCATGTTTGTGTGACCCCTGTGACCCTGCTACAGAACCACTTTCCTGGTCCTGGTCAATTATTGAAATGAGGTCCTCATCTATCACACAGGCATTATACCGTCGCCCCCTTCGTTGTTGTTTAGGGGACCCCACATCTGGAATCTGAACCAAAACCTCCTCACCCTGACCTCCTGACTGTGTGAGCTGTGGTGACCAATCCCGGACCTGGTCAGTCATAGTACTGACTGTACAGAAATTTGCTGTGGCCTGTGCAGTCGGTGTGACTCCCATCTCCATGGGGCCCGTTGTCTGCTGTGAACTGTCTGAGGTCTGCTGTGAACGATTAGGGTTAGTAGGGTTACGGTTAGTAGGGTTAGGATTAGGGCTAGTAGGGTTAGGGTTAGTAGAACTAGGGTTAGTAGGGTTGGTATTAGGAAATATTATCTCAATGACTCCCCCCATCCTCAACAGGATAGTTTGGTATAGGGAGCCAAAGGTAAGCATGGGCCTTCGCACAGTTAGTACTCTCCGGTCCCCATCTTTACCTCGTCTGATTTGACTTTTGTGTGATAAATATATTTCTATAGTACCAATTTGGTTTGGTTGGAAAACCCGTTTGGGAGTTAGCGGAGTTAGTTTTAGTTGTCCATTTATTCTAGGTCAGCATTAAGGTAAGTATTTTCCAGTATTTGTCTGCTTGGTTGAGGCCATCCGGATACCTTGTGTTTAATCTCTTTATCCAGAGGTCCTCCACCCGTCTTCTCCGTCTCTCGGTCCATTCCGGGTTGTGTTGTAAGCCCCTCAGATGTAGGTTGTGGAGTCCATGTCTCTGGAAATGTTGAACCAGGTAAGTGTTGCTTTTACATCCGGTTCGTTTATTGTACCTGTCTTGTGTTAGATGAGCTCCTAGGGTGTTTCTGGTTTGACCCACATACTGTAGGGGCCCTTCCTGCATCGTATGACATACACACAATTGCTTATGGTCGTGTGGTATGTTCGGTGGTAGATAGGTGGTTCCACCGGTCCTATTCCTGACCGTGAAGGGTCTTGGAGGTAGCTTCTTGGGGGCCGTGGGTAGTGATGGGATGATGATGCCTCAAGGAGTGTATTGACACACTACACTGTAAAATGTAATAAGTTGACTTTACTTTAAAAAAGTCAGGAACTATAAAATGTCAATTTTGCTTACTTAAATTTATGAGTTATGTAAATTAAGCAGTACTCGTAAAAATAAGTTAACTTTACAAGTTTAAGCATTCACCTTACTAGCAAAATATCAGAAAACTGATTGCCTAGATATGTTCAAGTAAGATGAACTTAAAGTGATAAGCTATTGAAACAAATAAAGACAACAGTTTGAATGGAAACAAAGTTCAATAATTTAACTTTTTTTGTTCAGAACACACCTTACATACAGTCTGTGGGACAATGGCAACCCACTGAGTAAAGGTGACATGAAATGCATGCTTCCAATAAAATTTTTGATTAACAGTTAGAACAACCTTATTTGGCTTGTAACCCCAATATAGTGTATCACAATACAAAGTGGAAAATAGGCTAAATCACGCCGTGATGCAAAAATTGCAGGAACTTGCCAAAAAGTCATAAAACCATGTGAAATTATTACAATTTTTTTTTGTATTACATAGAAAGCAGTAATATAAAAGACTAACTTTTTCAGAAAAAAAGTGACACATGACTTTTTTCTTGGGCGGCCTTCAATCTAATATTGAGTCCCTAAAACAGCCCTCAGTCAGTAAAACTTTGAGAATTCCTGCTTAATATCTCTGTTGACTATGGTGTGAACTATAGATAAACTCAGTAATTGCAGGGCCTAACATTTATCTTAACATCAATCAAGTGAACAGCAGACATAGCTCAACTGTTTACAATCCACCTATTGCATGATTGCAAAATAAAATCATTATTTCACCTGAATGTGCAACTGTAATTCTTATGTTTGAGCCAGCTCCCGCTAAAAACTGCTAAAAGCTTTCTGATTTAAATTCTTAGTGGTTGAGTTTAGAACTGCAGTAGAGATTGACTTACAACATATATTAAGTCAGAGATAACTTGCTAAAGAACCTGATGCTGGTAATCAATATCACCACAATCATTTCAGCATCAACACAAAAGGAAAAACAAAAGCTAAAAGGAAAGTAGGTGTTCATTTTTCTTCTCATGAACATAAAAACCATTTAGTATTCTAAAAAGGGCGATGAGGCTCCTTCCCACAAAAAAGGCTCAAACAAGAAAAAAGTGTCACTTTTCCAATAAGGGTAAAGGTGTCAATGTGACCCAAGATGTCACATCATGATTACATTCACTCATTGCATCAGAAGATTTTTGAGTGATTATATGTTTGGTTTTGGACTGAACGGTCATTTTGGACAGGTTTCCAGTCATTTTGAAATATTTGTCATTTTGAACAAAGTTTTTAGTAATTCTGAGGTATCTGAGGAATCTGAGGTAGATTGTTGGTTTGACTGTGAAGCTGCTGATCTTCTGGATTTTCATCACAACAGCCTCAAAAATTGAACAATTTTTTAGACATTTTTTGTCATTTTGGACAATTTTCAAGTGATGCCAGACAGGTTTTCAGTCATTTTGGATGTTGTTTGACATGTTGGACAGATTCTGAGACATTCTGACCAGATTTTAGAGTCATTTTAGATGATTTCCAAACTACTTTGGACTGGTTTTGTCCCGTTGGACACGTTTAGTGTAATTTTGGACTACTGAACAGTTACTTTGGACTATTTTCCAGCCGACTAATATGCAGAAATCTGACGAATCAAACCAGCGTTGCAGAGCGCCTCTGATTGGTCGGTCCTCTGGATGACTCGGCTTTATTCAGAGGATCAGCAGAGATGTGACTCAGCGTCCTCGTTACTGCAGCTTCCCTCTGAGGCAGCAGGAATCTGATGGAGGACCATGAAGGTGTTCATCCACTACTAGTACTACTAGTACTACTACTACTACTACTACTACTACTACTACTACTGCTACTGACCAGGAAACAGAGTAAAGAAACAGCTGAGAGTATACGATTGATTTATAAATACATTTACCTGTTTCTGAGGGAATTTCAGGGTGTACTACTACTACTACTATTACTACTGCTACTACTACTATTATTACTATTACTACTACTACTGACCAGGAACAGAGTTAAGGAAAGGCTCAAGTTACACCAATAAGAAAGGCAGATTCTATTGATTGATCAATAGTTTTATCAATACATTTACCTGTTTCTGAGGTCCTTTGATAGTCTACTACTACTACTAGTACTACTAATACTATCACTACTACTACTGTTATCACTACAAATATTACTGCCTTTACTACTACTACTTTCACTACTACTACTACTACTACTACTACTACTACTACTATCACCACTAATATTACTGCCTTTACTACTACTTCTACTACTACTACTACTATTACTGCGTTTACTACTGAACTACTTCACAATCATCACTACAATCCTATCATTTAGTATCATGATTGGGTAAAACTATGACGGATTGTATTTAAACTGCAGTATAATGATCACAGTGAATAAAAGAATAATTATATGATGATCACAATACGAGGCCAGACGTCTTTGATAATCTATAAAATGTTCCTGCAACAGGAAGACAAAAATATTCCACCTTTAATTTTAATATATTTTGCATCATCTGGACCAGCAGATCAGGTCTGAAGTCTCCAGGTTGCTGCATGAAGCTGCAGTACTCCAACCTGTCCATCAGGGGGAGCTGTGGCTCCACAGCAGACACCATTGTTACCGTGGCGATCTCATCCAGCTCACTTTCCTTCTCCTGCTCATAATTTCCAGTCTGCAGACATTCGTCCTCTCGACTGATTCCATTCATGTAAAAAGTTCCTTCTCCTCCCTGGTCCATCCGGTCTGCTCCTCTGCATCCCTCACTGTCTCCTCCTCTGAAACCTGACTGGATCTGGACCTGGACTCCTCCTGACTCCTCCTCTGATACCTGACTGGATGTGGACCTGGACTACTCCTAACCCCTCCTCTGATACCTGACTGGATCTGGACCTGGACTCCTCCTGACTCCTCCTCTGAAACCTGACTGGATCTGGACCTGGACTCCTCCTGACTCCTCCTCTGAAACCTGACTGGATCTGGACCTGGACTCCTCCTAACTCCTCCTCTGAAACCTGACTGGATCTGGACCTGGACTCCTCCTGACTCCTCCTCTGAAACCTGACTGGATCTGGACCTGGACTCCTCCTGACTCCTCCTCTGAAACCTGACTGGATGTGCACCTGGACTACTCCTAACTCCTCCTCTGATACCTGACTGGATGTGGACCTGGACTCCTCCTAACTCCTCCTCTGATACCTGACTGGATCTGGACCTGGACTCCTCCTAACTCCTCCTATGAAACCTGACTGGATCTGGACCTGGACTCCTCCTGACTCCTCCTCTGATACCTGACTGGATCTGGACCTGGACTCCTCCTAACTCCTCCTATGAAACCTGACTGGATCTGGACCTGGACTCCTCCTGACTCCTCCTCTGATACCTGACTGGATCTGGACCTGGACTCCTCCTGACTCCTCCTCTGATACCTGACTGGATCTGGACCTGGACTCCTCCTAACTCCTCCTATGAAACCTGACTGGATCTGGACCTGGACTCCTCCTGACTCCTCCTCTGATACCTGACTGGATCTGGACCTGGACTCCTCCTGACTCCTCCTCTGAAACCTGACTGGATCTGGACCTGGACTCCTCCTGACTCCTCCTCTGATACCTGACTGGATCTGGACCTGGACTCCTCCTAACTCCTCCTATGAAACCTGACTGGATCTGGACCTGGACTCCTCCTGACTCCTCCTCTGATACCTGACTGGATCTGGACCTGGACTCCTCCTAACTCCTCCTATGAAACCTGACTGGATCTGGACCTGGACTCCTCCTAACTCCTCCTCTGATACCTGACTGGATGTGGACCTGGACTCCTCCTAACTCCTCCTCTGATACCTGACTGGATCTGGACCTGGACTCCTCCTGACTCCTCCTCTGATACCTGACTGGATGTGGACCTGGACTCCTCCTGACTCCTCCTCTGATACCTGACTGGATGTGGACCTGGACTCCTCCTGACTCCTCCTCTGATACCTGACTGGATCTGGACCTGGACTCCTCCTGACTCCTGCTGATCGTGTAGCAGCAGATTAAAGCCACCCAGCAGCTACACCTGTCCTGTAGGAGACGATCTAATGCCTCTCCTCTTTAAGATCCTCTAAAACGACACACTGATTTCCCTCTTCCAGTTAAAACACCAGCTGGAACCCAAAACAGAACATCAGCATTTTAACTAGAACCTGCAGCCATGCTAGCAGCTACATGCTAACATCAGGATGCTAACAGACAGGTAGCACCAATGGACAGGTCACAAGAAAACACAATGTTTTATATATATATATATATATATATATATATATATATATATATATATATATATATATATATATGTCCTTTTTAAAAAACAGATATTTTGCATTAGTTGTTTTTTTTAAATGCAATTCTAATAACGGTCCTTTTCAGCTGTATTAAATCTGATTATTTACATTATAACTTAATTCAATCATATTTAGGGGTGGTTTGATTGTTTTTACACATGTAAATATTCTACATTAAACATTAAATGGCCAAAATATACAAATTATATGGAATTAAGGGTAGAAATTGTATTTTAATTATTGAAAATTACACTAAAGTTTTGTCAAATATGCAAGATTTCATGTGAAAGACTTAAATTTACAGCAGATTCTTGCAATTTGAAACTGATTTACTGGTTTTATTGCAGTATTTTGTCCTGTAAATATTCAAATAAGAAGACTCAAATAAATACACAATATATACAATGAAGGCAAGAAACTATTAAAAACTGAATTATTTGTTTAACACCAGATATTTTATGTTGGAATTATAGAATAAAAAACAACTAATTACAGAACTTTTCTACCGTATTCCATTGTTTTATACATGTAAATATTCTACATTAAACATAAAAAGCCTAAATATACACATTATGTGTAATTAAGGTAGAAACTGTAATTTAATTATGGAAAATTTAGTTAAATATCTGTCAAATATGCAAGATCTTTCTGTAAAGTCACTTCATACTATCTAAAATTAAGAGTAAATTCTTGCAATTTAAAGCTAAATTTTCTACATTTGTATTATTATTTGTGTTTACTTATATTGACCAGACATTTTGCTTAAAAAAAAAATACACTCATAACTTTACTTTTCTCCTGTAATATGTTTGATTATTTCTATTCTAACTTTATTCAACCGTATTTAGAGATGATTTCATTGTTTTCATACATGTAAATATTCTACATTAAACATTAAATGGCCAAAATATACAAATTAAGGATAAAAGTTGTATTTTAATTGTGGACAATATGTAAAATCTTTATGTTAAGTTAGATGTCAAGACTCTTTTCAGTTCACATGATCTAAAATTAACAGCAGATTTTTGCAATTTGGAACTGAATTACTGGTTTTACTGCAGTATTTTGACGTGTAAATATTCTTTTTTAAGCATTTAAAAGTCAAATAAATACACAATATATAAAGTTCAGGTCAGAAACTATATTTTAATCATGGAAAAAAGCTATTTTTTTTAAATGAGAGGTTTGTTTTTTGGTGCTTCAGCTGCAGTAATTGTTCTGTTTGTTTTTACAGTGCAGCTCTGACAGCTTTCATTCCTGTTTCCATCCATTCTCTGAGACATTTTAGCGTTTATTAATTCTGTTAGTGTGACTGACTTGTGCTCACATGTTCTGACTAATTAGCCGCCGGTCTGTCAGCTGCAGCTAAATGCATCCACAGAGCTGCAGATGGAGTCTGCAGTTGGGTGTGAAGGACCATTAGCTGCTCTGTTTTCTGGACTAATTATGACTTTGTTTGTTTGTTGTGCTCAGATGATGCATGGCTTAATCACCGTCCGTTAACCGAGTCGTTCTGCAGCAGCGTTCGGTCTGAAGCGGAGCTGCAGGAAGGAGGCGACGGCACCAACGCTGATCCCAGAGCAGCTTCATCCCTGCAGCACTCTGTGGCCTCAGGCTCCCCGAACACATTTATTCTGCCAAGATCCACACAGACGGGAAGACAAACACTGTTTATTCCTGCTGCAGCACGTTCCCAGCTACCAGTCGGCAGGAATAACAGCAGAGGTTCTCCACGTTCTGGAGCTTTAAAATCCCTGTTGACTTCACGTTCCATTTCCCAACACGGGGCCTGGATGGGAACCGACACGATGTCCAAGAAATGTAGAGATAAACCGTAAACCTGTCGCCTCCGAGGAGAACACCGAGTCTCAGGCTGCCTCAGCGCCGGATTCTATGTGATTTTAAGTCGTCTCAGACGTTCCTGATGTTTGGGATGTTAGAACCAGCTCTTAAATGTTAAAACTGCATTAAATGATCAACCTTTTAGACTGATGTTCTAGTAACTATCCACCACTCGCTAGAATGAAGCTCCGGTTCTCCACAAACTCCACGAGTTTAGACCCTTACTGCTGCCAACACTTCTCAAATGAATCAACATCCAGCTAGAACCCTCACAGGAACACTTCAGATCAATAATAATGATGTTTCAGATGTTCTTCTGAACTACAGAGATCTTTAAATGTGGTTCTACCTGGTCTAAGAGATATTTCTAAAGTCTGGAATGTTAGACCGAGCTGTTAAATGTTAAAACTCCATCATACAATCAACCTTTTAGACTGAAGTTCTAGTAACTATCCACAAACTCCATGAATCTAGACCCTTTCCACTGCTGCAGCTAGAACCCTCACAGGAACACTTCAGATCAGTAATAATGACATCTCAGATGTTTGCAGATGTTCTTCTGAACTACAAAGATCTCTAGCTGTGGTTCTACCTGGTCTAGGTCGTCCTCGACCTACGGCGTTTTGTCGTTATGTGGAACTAGTTGGTGAGTGGAGTGGATGAATACGTCATCAGGGCGCTATCAGACAGCTTTGTTTCCATTCTCTGGTTGTACGCCACCTTGGATTGTGCTGCATTCACTAACTTTTTGTCCGTCAGACTCTTCTGGTGCTTTGAAGAAAAGGAAAGCCGTCTCCATGGAAGTGAAATTAAATAGAATAAAATGCTGGGAACAGGAAGAAACACCGACCAACATGAGTCAAGTTGTAAAAACAGGTCAACATATTGTAGTGACCCTCTGATGAATGAGTGTAGTGCTACTGTAGACCGTAACCAAGGCCAGAATAACTAGAGAAACCCCATAAGCTAGCTCCAGAATTAGCCGCCGTCCCTGGCTCTCTCTCTCCACACACACCGGTACGGAGCAACTTAAGCTACGTGTCCACTACATGCGTTTTTTGCTCATGGAAATGCACTGCATCTGAAAATCAGCCGCATGGTGGGCAGTCACTAGGTTACCGCATGCTGCATGCTGGTTCCGTTGTGTTACATTTCGAGCTGTGATCTGGTGCATAAAGTAGACTCGACTTCGCCACCACCATGCTTCACACCATGATGCTGCCACCACCATGCTTCACATCATGATGCTGCCACCTCCATGCTTCACATCATGATGCTGCCACCACCATACTTCACATTATGATGCTGCCACCACCATGCTTCACATTATGATGCTGCCACCACCATGCTTCACATTATGATGCTGCCACCACCGTGCTTCACATCATGATGCTGCCACCACCATGCTTCACATCATGATGCTGCCACCACCATGCTTCACACCATGATGCTGCCACCACCATGCTTCACACCATGATGCTGCCACCACCATGCTTCACACCATGATGCTGCCACCACCATGCTTCACATCATGATGCTGCCACCACCATGCTTCACACCATGATGCTGCCACCACCATGCTTCACATTATAATGCTGCCACCACCGTGCTTCACACCATGATGCTGCCACCACCGTGCTTCACACCATGATGCTGCCACCACCATGCTTCACATCATGAGGTTGCCACCACCATGTCTAAAAACACAACTTACTAGCAGGTCTAAATTCTTATCTTTGCACAACACCATAGGAGCGCTTCTATTAGGAACATTTGTTTTTCTCTGCTCGTGGAACAGCAGCAATCTGCATCGTTTGTCTTCCTCCAAATTTCACACTCGTACAAAGAAAAGAAATAACCAGCTTCACGTCCTGATTGACGCCTAATCTGTAGTTTTGAATCTAAATAAAGTGCGAAGAACTCTTAGAAAAACACCAAATGTCGACCTTCCTCCACCTCCAGCTTGTTACGAAGCTGCACTAACGTGACCGCGGCGCTAAAATCACGGCTGTTGTTTGCAAATGAAAGAGGAAACAGAAGGTGTTAACAGACAATGAGCTCCGGAGAAAAAAACAAAGCAGAAAATTACCCAACATGCGCCGCAGTTCTGCATCATGGAGCACTAATGGAAGCCGAGCAGATAAAACCCAGCCACAGGTGCGAATGTCTCCAGACAATAAAGTCCGACGAATTTATTTTACAGATTCCTGCTTCAGACAAAGACGGTGAAATGTGACTCCTCCTGCCAAACGCTGTTATTAAGGCTGCTGCTGTCGTTGCCCTGCCAGCTCCCTGATATCATATTCAATATGGAGCTGGCAGCAAATTAATGGCTGCTCACATAATAAACACAACTCGATAGCGTTTGTTTAGCTGCTGGCGCCCAAAGAAAGTCGTTTCATTAATGTCAGCAACAGGCGTCCGATTCATTCACCAACTGTCAATACTTTTAGTTACACATTTATTATCTGATACCGACAAAAGCAAAGTTTACTCACAGATGAAGAGTTACGATTTGTTTCCCACATTATTCTGGTTTAAATTTAGTCTTAGATTGAAAAAAAAGGCATTTCCTCTTGTAAAAAAGAATAGCATAAATAAACATGAAAATAAACTTAAATCCCACTAATAATCTGTAAGAAAATGTACAAATCTGTCCATTCTGGTGCCAAAACATCATGATATCACCACCACCGTGCTTCACATCATGATGCTGCCACCTCCATGCTTCACATCATGATGCTGCCACCACCATGCTTCATATCATGATGCTGCCACCACCATGCTTCACATCATGATGCTGCCACCTCCATGCTTCACATCATGATGCTGCCACCACCGTGCTTCACATCATGATGCTGCCACCTCCATGCTTCACATCATGATGCTGCCACCACCATGCTTCACATCATGATGCTGCCACCACCGTGCTTCACATCATGATGCTGCCACCACCATGCTTCACATCATGATGCTGCCACCTCCATGCTTCACATCATGATGGTGCCACCACCATGCTTCACGTCATGATGCTGCCACCACCGTGCTTCACGTCATGATGCTGCCACCACCGTGCTTCACGTCATGATGCTGCCACCACCGTGCTTCACGTCATGATGCTGCCACCTCCATGCTTCACATCATGATGATGCCACCACCATGCTTCACATCATGATGCTGCCACCACCATGCTTCACATCATGATGCTGCCACCACCGTGCTTCACATCATGATGGTGCCACCACCGTGCTTCACGTCATGATGCTGCCACCACCGTGCTTCACGTCATGATGCTGCCACCACCGTGCTTCACGTCATGATGCTGCCACCACTGTGCTTCACGTCATGATGCTGCCACCACCGTGCTTCACGTCATGATGCTGCCACCACTGTGCTTCACGTCATGATGCTGCCACCACCATGCTTCACATCATGATGCTGCCACCACCGTGCTTCACATCATGATGCTGCCACCTCCATGCTTCACATCATGATGCTGCCACCACCATGCTTTACATCATGATGCTACCACCTACTGTTTTTTGGACTATGTGCTTGTCTGACATTTTAATAATATAAGGTCATTTTAATATTTTTGTTCCACAGTTTACTAATTTGTTGGAGAATATTTAAGTCAATATTGTCAGATATTTTACTGATGTGTATTTTAGATTGATTCTTTCCGGTTATTAGTCTGTAGCTGTGATTCTACTCTTAATCTTAATTAATCTTTTAAGAGTCAGAAACCTCAAACAAGTCAACATCTTGTAGAACTGGAACACTCATGAAAACGTTTCTTGTATTTGTCTCAGAGTGAAGTCAGTCACTTTCACTGGTGCTGCCTCCCTGAAATGTAATTTCATGCAGCTGATCGTCGTCTGGTTCCGCTGCTGATCGAATATCTCAGCTGTTAGATTTACGCAACGAGGTTAATGTAATAACTCAGCGTACGTCCTCCTCATATTAATGATCAGACCAAGACACAGAGAGTTTTACTGCGATCAGACACACATATTAGAGCTGAGACGGGAACATTCCCACACAGAGGCTTTATATTTAATGATTTAAAGAAAATATCTAAATACAATCTGATTTTTCATGTAGTTTTATGAAGTCAAAAGTGAGTCAGATCTGCTCCATCGTGTGAAGGTGTCATAGCTACAGCTTAATGCTGTGGGCTGTGGCAGCTCCCTCTCCTCCAGGTGAGGGCAGCACTGAGGCAGGTGTGTCACATTGCTAATCAGCAGGTCATGTGCAGGTGGAAGCCAGCGGATTATGGACTCCAGCTCAACTATAAGAACCATCGCCAGACTGTCCTTGACCTTACAGTTAGTGCTGCTAAGCTGAACTGTCTGTGCCACTTACCTGGTTCTGCAGGTATTCCTGTTTTCTGTATGTTTAGAAGCTGACTCTCTCCTGCTTGTGGTCACTGGGCTCTGCTGGTTCCATCGTGGTTCTCCTGGCTTCTGTTCCTCCGTGGATTCCGTCCTGCTTTGGAGACTTTCCTGCCATCCGCCTTCCCCTCCTGGAGAAGAAACTCCATCCGAGCCTGAAAGCCCTCCGTTCCTCCTGAGACGTGTTACCTTCTGCTCTGCTGCTGGACTCCATTCTCCATGCTGTGTCTGGACTGGAGCATTCACTGAAGGAGTGGATGGAGTTGAACCCCCACCCCAGTAGAGCATCCACCTGTTTAGTCAGCAATCCTTAGCCCTAGCAACACCAGACTATATGAGTTTATTTACTAGGGGAACTAGTTACGCTTATGTTTAGTCTGGGCTTTCTGTGCAGGTGACTGTCGACCAGGTATTTGGGTTTTTGAGTTGTATTCCTTCCCTGGTGTTACCACTATTGGGTTTACTTAGTTTCTGTTATTGCCCTCCGAGCCACTAGAGGCTGTCTGGATCCGTTCCCCGCTAGAGTAGGCTACTTTTCCGGTTCCTGTTCTCAGTTGGGATTTGTAGTCTTAAATGTTCTTCATGTGTAAATAAAGCATTGTAAATAGTTCCACTGTCTGCTTGTTCATTTCCTGCACATGAGCCTCTTCACCTGCTGTAACAGAAGGATGACAGAAATCATGAAAAAGAGAAATATGTTTCAGTCATGCTGGATAAATGAAGTAATTTTGGACCATTTTTTTGAGTTTTCCCGAAGTTTCAAGTCATTTTGCAGAAGTTCTGAAGAATATTAAACACAGTTTTGTCATTTTGAGCAAATTTTTTATTTATTTTGTACAATAGTTGAATCATTTTGGAGAAGTTTTTATTATTTTTGGGCAGTTTTCAATTAATCTTGGCCAGGTTCTAAATAGTTTCTGGCAAAATTTTATCATTTTAGGCAATTTTTGAGTAAGTTTGGACAAAAATTTGTCATTCTGGGAAAGATTTTGAGTAATTTTGAATCATTTTGTTGATTTTTACAGAAGTTTCAAGTCATTTTGCAGAAGTTCTGAATAGTTTTAGACAAAGTTTTGTCATTTTGGGCAATTTTTGAGTTATTTTGTACAATGTTTGAATTATTTTGAAGAAGTTCTGGGTAGTTTTTGGACTTTCAAGTAATTTCAACCAGATTCTGAATAGTTTTGGACAAGATGTGGTCAGTTCAGGCAATTTTTGAGTCATTTTGGACAAATTTTGATCATTCTTTGAAGTATGACAGAATGAAATAAATTTGTTTGTCTTTGTGGGTCATTTTGGAGAAGTTTTTATTCTGTACAAGGTGGAATCATCATGAGGTTCCGAATAGTGTTAGACAAAAGTTTGTCATTCATTGCATTTTTTTCTCCAAAAAAACTGTATTTTTGGACTTGTGTCGAGTCGTCCTGGCCGAGTTCCAAATAGTTTTGGAATTTTGTCATTTTTGGGCATTTTTTTTTAGATATTGTGGGGAATTTTTTTAGTCTTTCTGAACAATTTTTTATTCATGCTGTGCAGCCTGGTGCATCGTTAAAAAAGATACTTGAAAATTTGATCATTTTTTAAAAAAAAATTGTGAACCTGGAACATTTTGTGTTGTCGACACTGGAACCGTTAAGATTCCTCATACTACAGATATTTAATATTTCCATGTTTCCAACATGTCCAGACTTTTTTTTCTCTACTCTGCTATGAATTGATTTTAATTAAAAATCACGATTTATGCCTTAATGTGAGTAATTTTAGATTTAATTTTCCTGACAAAACCATTCATCACGCATGACAGATTAACAGACTGTCAGAAAGTTTATAACCTGATGACTCCCTCTGTTTTCACAGTGTGTTGTTCTGATAAATTGATCATTTAAAAGCAGAAAACAAGCCTTTCTAACCCACCAGCCAGTTCAGGGTTCAGGTGGTGAAATGCTGCAGAGAGTTGATGGTAGAAGTGTCTCAGGTGAGTCAGGTGATGGCCAGCAGGAGGGAAATGGGTCGACAAGCCCAGACAGATTAGAAGCAGAAGGGAATCGGAAAACAAGGGAGTCAGTGGGAAAATAAGCGAGACGTTATCAGGATCCTGACAGATACAAGAGTTTGGAGGCTGTAAACGCTACGACCGATTCCAGCAGGAGTCATTGTAACGATGGATTAACAATTAACAAAGCAGTAAAAGCAGAAGAAAAAAGCCTCCTGGAACACATTCACATCCATCCTCCAGCAAAAACTCTCACCTCCTGTTTTACACTAACGTGGTCTGATGTAGAAACATGAAGCTGAATGACAGAAAAACGAAACTTTAACACTGAAGGCAGCAAGAATTTACAAAACAAGACGCATCATTTACCCTCTACCTTTACCAGCCTTCCAGGACCTGCTGCTGCTGAGGAACACCATGATGCTGCCACCACCGTGCTTCACATCATGATGCTGCCACCACCGTGCTTTTCACCATGATGCTGCCACCACCGTGCTTCACATCATGATGCTGCCACCACCGTGCTTCACATCATGATGCTGCCACCACCGTGCTTCACATCATGATGCTGCCACCACCATGCTTCACATCATGATGCTGCCACCACCGTGCTTCACATCATGATGCTGCCACCACCGTGCTTCACATCATGATGCTGCCACCACCGTGCTTCACATCATGATGCTGCCACCACCGTGCTTCTCACCATGATGCTGCCACCACCGTGCTTCACATCATGATGCTGCCACCACCGTGCTTCACACCATGATGCTGCCACCACCGTGCTTCACATCATGATGCTGCCACCACCGTGCTTCACATCATGATGCTGCCACCACCGTGCTTCACATCATGATGCTGCCACCACCGTGCTTCACATCATGATGCTGCCACCACCGTGCTTCACACCATGATGCTGCCACCACCGTGCTTCACACCATGATGCTGCCACCACCGTGCTTCACACCATGATGCTGCCACCACCGTGCTTCACATCATGATGCTGCCACCACCATGCTTCACATCATGATGCTGCCACCACCGTGCTTCACATCATGATGCTGCCACCACCATGCTTCACATCATGATGCCGCCACCACCATGCTTCACATCATGATGCCGCCACCACCGTGCTTCAAATCATGATGCCGCCACCACCATGCTTCACATCATGATGCCGCCACCACCGTGCTTCATATCATGATGCTGCCACCACCGTGCTTCACATCATGATGCTGCCACCACCGTGCTTCATACCATGATGATGCCACCACCATGCTTCATACCATGATGATGCCACCACCATGCTTCACAGTGTTGATGTTCAGTGTTTGGTGTCCATCAAACATATCATCTAGTCTGATGGACATAAAGCTCCATCCTGGTCTCCTCAGACCAAAGAACCTTTTTCCAGGTGTCTTCAGAGTCTCCACATGTCTTCTGGTGAACTCTAGTCCAGATTTAATTGAAGCTTTTTCCATCAGAGTCTTTCTCTTTGTCTCCATAAAGCTTTGACTAAGAGGTTCCCCATCTAGTAGTACCCACCATTTGGAACCTTCCAAGGCCTGCTGCGAGAACGCATCATGATTCTGCCACCACCATGCTTCACATCATGATGCTGCCACCACCATGCTTCACATCATGATGCTGCCACCACCATGCTTCACATCATAATGCTGCCACCACCATGCTTCACATCATGATGTTGCCACCATGCTTCACTATGGGGAATGTATGTTGCGATGATGTTCATTCTTTGGTGTCCATCAAACATATCATCTAGTCTGATGGACATAAAGCTCCATCCTGGTCTCCTCAGACCAAAGAACCTTCTTCCAGGTGTCTTCAGAGTCTCCACATGTCTTCTGGTGAACTCTAGTCCAGATTTAATTGAAGCTTTTTCCATCAGAGTCTTTCTCTTTGTCTCCATAAAGCTTTGACTAAGAGGTTCCCCATCTAGTAGTACCCACCATTTGGAACCTTCCAAGGCCTGCTGCGAGACTGTTCATCCAACAGTTGTTGGATGAACAGTCTCTAACATCTCAGCTGCTGAAGCTGGAACTCCTTCAGAGGAGTCAACGGAGTCTTGGTGGCCTCCCTCTCTAGTCTCTTTCTCCTTCAGAGGAGTCATAGGAGTCTTAGTGGCCTCCCTCTCTAGTCTCTTTCTCCTTCAGAGGAGTCATAGGAGTCTTGGTGGCCTCCCTCTCTAGTCTCTTTCTCCTTCAGAGGAGTCATAGGAGTCTTGGTGGCCTCCCTCTCTAGTCTCTCAGGTCCTGCTCTAGTCAGATTTATTCATGTTCCATCTTACATTTCTTAATGATGGGTTTAACTGGACTCCAGGAGATCTTCAGGAACTTGGAAATGTTCTTGTATTGTCCTGATTGATGCTTTTCAACAAGCTTTTCTCAGAGTTTCTTGGTTCTTCAGTCTTCATGGTGTAGTTCTATCCAGGAGTTCTGATCCAGCAGAGACTGGACCTTCAGATCCAGAAGTCTTTATTCTACAATCACTGACCTCAGATCATCCATAAATGACCTCTAGAACCAACTGGCTGAGTTCAATCAGGTGAATCACTTTAATGAAGGTGAAAATTGACACAATCACTTTTCTTATTTTACATTTTCTCTTTTTAATGAATTCACTGAATAGTCTTCATGGTGCTGCATCTCTGCCTTTATCTCCACAGTAACAATATCTAATAACAGGCACCAGTTATGTTTCTCTGCAGACAAACAAATGAATAGAACATAAAGGTAATTTCTATTAGGCAGGACATGAGGATCATTTTAGAAGCAGCTTCATTTCAGCAGAATGCAGAGCGAGGATTTATTTCTGGACTGAAAGCTGCACAGTGTTGAAACCTTCTATTGAAGCCTTGAAAGCGTCTCTCCTGTTTCATTACCAGGACAGCAGAGTTCAGAGTATCAGCAACGTTCTGCTTTTCCCTTTTCTCTCCATTAACCACGCACCACTTTTCAGTTTGGTCAATACTGTGCCTGAAATGAAAGCATTTCGGGGGGATTGATCGATGGCCATTGATTGCGGCCAGATATTTAGTGGGTCTGTCGTCTTAACTCGGGTTGAAATAAAAGCAGCACTCTGGACTGACTTGTTTCTGCCCTTTCACAGATCAAGCTGTAAACAGACCCTGAAGAATAACCCGGCGCTTCGGTGTGAAAACAGCTTCGCATTTCACTTCTGCCAAATCGATTTAGCCTGGATTCCTCCGTGAAGCATATTCAGTCGCTTTGGCTTCTGTTTCTTTTTTCTTCCTCGCTTTCAGACCAAAACAACGTGGAGCTCCGTCCTTCATCTTTCATACAACTCAGTTTATTCTCACAGTGCATCGAAAATACTCAAAAAGTACTTGAACCTTTTGGAATTTCATAGTTTTCTGCAGTAATTTGTCCTAAAATGTGATCCGATCTTCATCTAAGGCACAAATATAATGTGCCGGAAATAATACCACAAAAAGATTAAGATCTTTCATGTCTTTATTGAACACACATTCAACATTCAAAATGGTGTTGGAAAAAGGAAGTGAACCCTTGGAATTAGTAACTGGCTGACCCCCCTGTTGACACCAATAACCTCAACCAGACACTTCCTGTAGCTGTGGATCAGACCTTCAAGTCATTCCACAGCATCTCCGTTGGGTTGAAGTTGACTCCAAAACATGGGTTTTTTTGTCTGTTGCTGTTTCGTTGTGGATTTACTCCAGTGCTTTGGATCATTGTCTCGTTGATTCACCCAACTTCTGCAGTTTCACCTAAATATTCTCACATTATCCTGAAGAGTTTTTTGATAGACTTTGGAAATCATCTTCCCTTCGATGACTGCAAGCTGGCCAGGCCCAAATCAAGATGTTTCCTCCACCATACCTTACAGTTGGGATGATGTTTTTTATGTAGTAACATTTTTATGCCAGATGTTATTTCCAGATAGTTCAGTTTTTGTTTCATTAGTCCACAAAACACTTTGCCAACACCGCCGTGGAATGTCAATGTGATCTTTCTCAAACTTCAGGCATCATTAACCTTTAAAAATAGTCTGAAATAGCCTGAACACTGTCCAAAATGATTTAAAAACTGTCTGAAATCACATAAAAACTGTCCACAATGATCCAAATTTGTTCAACATGACAAAAACATTTCAAAATGACTTGAACACTGTCCAAAAACTGTCTAAAATGACTCAAACTGTGTCCAACATGTAAAAAACCATCCAAAATGAAAAATAGCTCTAAAACTGTCAGAAAATGACCTGAAAATCATCAAAAATCACCTAAAAACTGTCCACAATGAATAAAAATTTGTCCAACGTGAGAAAACATTTTCAAAATGACTTGAAAACTGTCCAAAATGACTGTTTAGTAGTCCAAAATTACACTAAATGTGTCCAGCGTGACAAAAACTAGTCCAAAACAGCTTCAAAACTGTCTAAAATGACTCCAAAATCTGGTCAAACTGAAAAAATTTGTCCAACATGTCCAAAAATGTCCAAAATGACTTAAATTTGTCTGAAAGAGCTTGACAATTGTCCAAAATGACAAAATATTGACCAAAATGACAAAAAAATGTCCAAAATCACCTAAAAAATGTGTTGAACATGACAAAAACATTTCAAAACAGCTTGAAAGCTGTCCAAAACGACTCCAAAATCTGGTGAAAATGTTTCAAAAGTTGTCCAACATGTCAAAAAATATCCAAAATGACTTAAAACCTGTCTGAAATAGCTTGAAAACTGTCCAGAATGACTGTTCAGTAGTCCATAATTACCCTAAATGTGTCCAACGTGACAAGAAACAGTCCAAAACAGCTTGAAAATTGTCTAAAATGCCTCCAAAATCTGGTCAGAATGTTTCCAATTTCGTCCAACATGTCAAAACCATCCAAAATGACTTCAAACTCTGTCTGAAACATCTTGAAAAATGTCCAAAACCACCTAAAATAGTCAAAAATGACAAAAACGTTTCAAAATGACTGAAAACTGTCCGTCCTTTGTCTTTCCTTCTCAGGTTCAGTTTATTCCTAAAGTGCATCTAAAATCCATCCTCTGTATTATTCTTATTTCTCAGAGGTGTTTTGTCGTCAGGCATTAATCTCCATCCAGTGAGGCCAGTCGCTGTAAAACCTCATCTAGAGATGCTTCATGTCTGCTCAGATTACTTCAGGATGACAGCAGACGTCATAATAATCATAATAAACTAGCTTCACTTGTTTAAAATGATGCTCTGTTGATTTTTAGCTGCTCCTCTTTTGTTTTCATCATTTTTACTGAATCTGACTCTGATCCTTGTTAATTTATGCAGTAAATAAAAGTACTAATACATCAAAATACTTTATGACTGCAGTAAAAATCCTGCTTCAGCTAAAGCTCAGAGCTGTTGTTTTATTTGGCTGTTTTCTGTCCAGTTTTAGGATAATTTATTCACTCAGATCAATAAGTGTTCTCTTCTCAGCTTTTCTTCAAACTTTAATGTTTTGCTGAGATGTCGGATCGTTGGAACATTTATTGGAGTTTGTAAGAAGCTGAGAGGGAAAATAATTAAATCACTGTTTGGTGGCAAAACTCAGACATCTGAACTGTGCAAATGATTTTAGAAGAAGTCAGGAATGAAACATCAATAAAAAAATCAACAAATATTGAAACTAATTAAAAAAATACATTCCAAAAAAAAAAAAAATCGAATAAATTCTGAGACAAATCCAATTGTTAAAAAATACAAAGAAAAGAAAGTTTTTAAATTGTCAACAATACGTTATATATATGTGTATATATATATATATATATATATATATATATATATATATATATATATATATATATATATATATATATATATATATATATATACATATATATATATATAAACTGTTGTCCAAACAAAACAGAAACTGTCCAAAGTGACTAAAACTGTCCGAAATTATTGAAGATTTGTCCAGTGTGACACAAATTTATCCAAAATAATTTTAAAATTTCCTGAAATAACTCCAAAATTGTCCAAAATGACTCAAAATATGTGCAACTTGACAAAAACTAGTCTGAAACAACTTGAAAATTGTCTAAAATGACTTGAAATCTGGTCTAAATGTCTCAAAGTTTGTCCAAAATTTCAAAAACCCTGTCCAAAATAAATCAAAATGTGTCCACCAAAATATTGTTCAAATTGACTGAAACCATCCAATGTAATTTAAGGTTGTCCAGTGTGACACAAATTCATCCAAAACAATCTAAAAATTGGCCAACATGACTCCAAAATGAATCAAAAATTGGGTGAAAATGTCTAAAAATGTGACCAAACATGTCAAAAATCTGTCTAAAATGACTTGAAACTGGTCCAGAATGACTACAGTTTTCCAAAATGACTCATCAAACCTGCTCTAAATGTCTAAACATGTGCACGATGTGACAGAAACTTCACATGAGGACTGAATAAAGTCAAATCTAAAGCCGTGACCTTCCGTATAAACGGTGTTTTCCAGCGAGCCGATGCTCAGCGATGATGATGTGTCCTGAGAGCTTCACTTCAGATGCTTGAAACAGAAAGAGCTAAAAGAAGAAACGCCGTTGGTGACCTCCTCACCTGCACAGCGTTGCTCTTTTCAACAGCCTCCTACATACTTCCACTAAAAAACCTGCTTTTTATGCAAAACTCGCCGGGCGCTGCGTTTTATTTTTTAAAGCGGTGAGTCTGGTGAAGATGTTGGGATTCGTCCTCTGAGATTCTGCCTCCATGTCGACGTGATTCATCACATTTCTGCAGGTTTGTCAGCTGAACTTTCAGTCTCCGGTCCGACCTCGTCCCAGAGGATCCAGATGTGCTGACTGGAGGCAGCCGTTGGAGGATGGAGTTATATTAGAGACTCGTATATACATGACCCTGAAGACATGGACACAGTCAGCAGCAACACAAAGACTGTTTGACTGCTGCTTGCACACTATTCTGTTATTCTGACAGAAAAAGTTGGAGCTGAACACAAGTCAAGTCTAAACTAGGCAACAATATGAACAAGATTAAATGAAGTCAAGTTTACAATTAGGAATATGTTGAATGAAGTCTGGTACGATAGATGTACATGTAGCCACACAAGAGCAGAATAAAATTAAGTCATTTATGTCCAAAATGACTTGAGAAATTGTCCAAAACCACCTAAAAACTGCCCAAATGACAAAGATATTTCACAAATGACTGGAAAACTGTCCAAAATGACTCTTTAGTAGATCAAAATTACACAAAATGTGTCAAATATGACAAAAACTAGTCCAAGATCATCTAAAACCTGTCCAAAATGGCTCCAAAATCTGGTCAATATGTCCTAAAATTTGTGCAACATGTCAAAAACCATCTGAAATGATTTAAAACCTGTCTGAAGTAGCTCAAAAACTGTCCAAAATTGCAGTCCAGTCGTCCAGATTTATACTAAATATGTCCAGTGTGGCAAGAACTAATTCAAAGCAGCTTGAAAACTCCAAAATCTGGTCAGACTGTCTCAATTTTTGTCCAACATGTCAAAAGACATCCAAAATGATTGAAAACCTGTCTGAAATAGCTCAAAAACTGTCCAAAACAACTTGAAAATTGGCCAAACTCACCTAAAACCTGTAATAAATGACTTAAAAGCTGTCTGAAATAGCTTGAAAATGGACCAAAATTACTTGAGAATTGTTCAAAATCACCTAAAAGATGTCCAAAATGTCAAAAGACAGTCCAAAACTACACAAAACATGTCAAATGTGACCAAGAAAATGTCCAAAACAGCTTGAAAACTGTCTACATGACTCCAAAATCTTGTCAAAATGTTTCAAAATTTGTGCAACAGGTCAAAAAAACATCCAAAGTGACTTTAAACCTGCCTGATATAGACTGAAAACTGCCAAAATGACAAAAAAAATGACCAAAAGGACATACAAATGGACCAAAATCAAAATTGTCAAAAAAATTCTGAAATGAAAAACAAATTGCTTGAAAATTGTCTAAAAATCACATAAAAGATGTCCAAAAATGTCAAAAAACAGTCCAAAATTACTTAAAATCTGTCTGACATCACTTGAAAACTGTCTAAAACGACTGTTCAGTCGTCCAAAATTACACTAAATGTGTCCAAGGGGACATAAACTCAAACTCAAAATTTTCCCAACAAGTCAAAAACCATCCAAAGTGACTTTAAACCTGTCTGATATAGACTGAAAACTGCCAAAATGACAAAAAAATGTCCAAAAGGACCTACAAATCATACAAAATCATCCATAAGCTGTCAAAAATGACCAAAAAAATCCAAAATGACAACAAATTGCTTGAAAATTGTCCAAAAATCACCTAAAAGATGTCCAAAATGTCAAAAAAATTGTCTAACATTACTTAAACCACGTCTGACATCATGTTTAGTAGTCCAACATTACACTAAATGTGTCCAACATGTCAAGAACTAGTCCAGAACAGCTTGAAAAGTGTCTAAAATGACTCCAAATTTGTCCATCCTTTGAGGCTGTTGTGGTGAAAACCTAGAAGATCAGCAGCTTTGACTGAAGTCTGGTTCTGTAGGTGGAACATCATCAGTCTTTAACTTTCAGTGCTGCAGAAATATGTTGGTGTTAGATTTGTGCCGTCGTCAGGAGTTAGAAACACTGTGAAGATTCTGCACAGAATCAGCAGCAACACACTGACAGACGCTGTTTGGTTTACACATCGTTACTGATAAATAAACTGCTGCATATTTAGTGGATTCATTACAGCTGAACACAAGCAGACAGAAAATCTACTCTAAAACTGGAACATCTGGACACTTCTAAACAGAGGAATTAATAAAACGCTCATTAATTTAATTTAACATAATTTCATCACAAACTGTTGTGTTGATTTGTTTTGTTGAGCTCAAACCTTAGATTGTAGAAGACATGAAAAGTTCAGATGGAATAAAATGCATCAGTGTGCAAAGCTCAAGTGAAGAGTTTTGAGTTTACTTTAAATATTTAGTGAGCTTTCATCCCTGGTAACTGATGAGGCGGTTTGTTGCACAGCTTGTTCAAAATGACTCCAATAAAACATTTAGTCACTGTTATCTAAATAAACAACAGAACTAAAGACTAAACCTGTCCAGAATGACTAGAGGTTTGTTCATAGTCATAAAAAAAAAAAAAAAAAAATCAGGACAATTGTCCAAAATCATTCAAAACCTGTCCAAAATGATTCAAAATGTGTCCAACATGACAAAAAAATCTTTCAAAATGACTCAAAATCAGGTCAAAATGTCTCAAAATTTGACCAAACATGTCAAAAAACTGTCCAAAATGACCTGAAGCTGATCCAGAATGACCAAAATTGTCCCAAATGAAAAAAATGTGCACAGTATGACAAAAAACTAGTCCAAAACAATGAGAAAATTGTCTAAATTACTCAGAATTTGGTTTACATGTCTCAGAATTTGTCCAAATTTTCAAAAACCCTGTCAAAATTACTTGAAAGAGGAAACTTTCCCCACAGCAGCTCCATGGATTCATGCTGCAGCCTCAGCTGATCCATCAGAACATCTTCAGCTGTCCACTGTTGGACAACCAGAGTAGATCTGAGTTACTGCAGCTTCCTGTCTCATCCAACCTACGACAAGTTGACATCCAACCAGTCTGATGTCTCACCTACAAGTTTACATCCAACCAGTCTGATGTCTCACCTACAAGTTTACATCCAACCAGTCTGATGTCTCACCTACAAGTTTACATCCAACCAGTCTGATGTCTCACCTACAAGTTTACATCCAACCAGTCTAATGTCTCACCTACAACAAGTTTACATCCAACCAGTCTGATGTCTCACCTACAAGTTTACATCCAACCAGTCTGATGTCTCACCTACAAGTTTACATCCAACCAGTCTGATGTCTCACCAACAACAAGTTTACATCCAACCAGTCTGATGTCTCACCTACAAGTTTACATCCAACCAGTCTGATGTCTCACCTACAAGTTTACATCCAACCAGTCTGATGTCTCACCAACAACAAGTTTACATCCAACCAGTCTGATGTCTCACCAACAAGTTTACATCCAACCAGTCTGATGTCTCACCAACAAGTTTACATCCAACCAGTCTGATGTCTCACCTACAAGTTTACATCCAACCAGTCTGATGTCTCACCTACAAGTTTACATCCAACCAGTCTGATGTCTCACCAACAAGTTTACATCCAACCAGTCTGATGTCTCACCAACAAGTTTACATCCAACCAGTCTGATGTCTCACCAACAAGTTTACATCCAACCAGTCTGATGTCTCACCTACAAGTTTACATCCAACCAGTCTGATGTCTCACCAACAAGTTTACATCCAACCAGTCTGATGTCTCACCAACAAGTTTACATCCAACCAGTCTGATGTCTCACCAACAAGTTTACATCCAACCAGTCTGATGTCTCACCTACAAGTTTACATCCAACCAGTCTGATGTCTCACCTACAAGTTTACATCCAACCAGTCTGATGTCTCACCTACAACAAGTTTACATCCAACCAGTCTGATGTCTCACCAACAAGTTTACATCCAACCAGTCTGATGTCTCACCTACAAGTTTACATCCAACCAGTCTGATGTCTCACCAACAAGTTTACATCCAACCAGTCTGATGTCTCACCTACAAGTTTACATCCAACCAGTCTGATGTCTCACCTACAACAAGTTTACATCCAACCAGTCTGATGTCTCACCTACAACAAGTTTACATCCAACCAGTCTGATGTCTCACCTACAAGTTTACATCCAACCAGTCTGATGTCTCACCTACAACAAGTTGACATCCAACCAGTCTGATGTCTCACCTACAAGTTTACATCCAACCAGTCTGATGTCTCACCTACAAGTTTACATCCAACCAGTCTGATGTCTCACCTACAAGTTTACATCCAACGGGTCTGATGTCTCACCTACAAGTTTACATCCAACCAGTCTGATGTCTCACCTACAACAAGTTGACATCCAACCAGTCTGATGTCTCACCTACAACAAGTTGACATCCAACCAGTCTGATGTCTGTCTGATGTCTAACATTGGACTAATATTTTAAAAGTGTCCAAAATGACTTAGTGTTTTTTCCATGTAAGAAAATAGTTCAAAATATGTTTAAAAAGTTTTTATAATTACTCAAAATCTAGTAAAAATGCCTCAGAATGTGTGCACTCTGACAAAAACCATCCAATATGACTGTTAAGTTGTCCAAAGTCACTGAAATTGTTTCCATTGTGACAAAAACTTTAGTTTTTTTGAGACCGCTGGTTCAAAAATCAACCAAAATAAAGACTAGACCTGTTTAAAATGACTTCAGGTTTGTCCAGTGTTACAAAACGAATGTGAAGCTGCTGTTAAAATGGACTAACATTGGCTCACACCAGCTGCTTCATAAATGCAGCTGAACAAAGTGGAAACAGCAGCTTTCTGTGGCTTCGCTGCAGCTACACTCCATCATTAGACTCTTCATGTGTTTCCTGATCAGATGCATGAAAACGAAGCTAAACTCTGAGTGTTTTGTGTTCAAAGTGAAGCTAAATTCTCCCACTAAACACAGCTTGTCTTCCTCCTGTACTATCAAAGAGCTCCACGCTGATCTGGGAGCTGTGGATCCCTGAGGTCTCTCTATTATTCCTGGAACTTTGATTTGCCTTTACTGCAAATATTACCTACAAATCTGGGAACAGAGGAGCTCCAAACGTTGCTTGATTCCTTTTAATTCTCTCACAAAGGTTTGAGGCAAATTGAATAAAGTGTGACTAAACCCCGCAGTGGGATTTTACCTCCAACGCTTCTTCTTTCAGCAGCTATCAGAGCTGGAATAAAGCTGCTGAATGTACTTTTGTCTCATGAAAAGGTAAAACATCTCCAGCAGCTTCGACTCAGACCGACTTCCTTTGTTCCCTGAAAAACAAGACTGAAGGTAACAGAAAGTAAAGCAGAAAACACTGGTTTGGTCTGCAGCTGGTTGGTTTTAACTGAAACTTTTCCTTATGTAAGGTGTCCTGTTTGGTTTTTCAGCTCAAATGATGCTCTCTTGTCTACTGCATTCTCTATTTTCATCTTTCAGTATCTGCCAGTTTTACAAATATGAAGCAGATTGGTTAAATACTGGCTTCAGACTCTCATTTTTCATGTATTTTGTGTATGTGACCCTCCAACCCTCCTAGCTGCAGCTGTTTAATATCTGTTTTCTTATAATTCACCAGAGAAAACTTAAAAATATGGTAAAAAAAGACTCAAATATGACCCAAAAATCTGTCCTAAATGACTGTAAATTGGTGCTGAAAAAGTCAAATTGTACAAAACGACTCAAAATTTGTTTATTGTGTGAAAAAACCTGTCCGAAATTACTTAAAACCAGTGTAGAATGACTGAGAATATGTTGAACGTGGCAAAACACATCCAGAATGATTGTAAAATCTTGCATAATAACTCAGAATTTGTTTATTGTGTGAAAAAAAACTGTTCAAATGACCTAGAAACAGCACAGAATTGCTCAAAAATTGTCAAGCATGAAAAAACCCTGTTCAAAATGACTGTAAAATTGTCTAAAATTATTTTAAATTTGTACAAAGTGACAAATTTGTGTCCAAAATAACATGAAAGCTACCAAAAATTACTCCAAAATGGCTTGAAGTCTGTCTAAAACTGTTCAAAAATAATCTCTTTTATCAAATTTGTCAAACAGCTTTCCAGAATGACTCTTAATTTGTCCAAAATGACATGAAACCGATCAAAAGTCAAGAATCAAGAATCTTTAGTGTCATTGTGTTTCCGCAGTGAAATTCTGATTGGTGACTCCCAGCTATATATGAAAAATAGAAAAAGGCACACTATGTACAAATAAAAAAATACTTAAAAGATATAAATATGTAAACAGTGTTAGTGCACGTGAGCAGCAGGATGGATGGTAAAATGCAGTCCAGTGAAGATGCAGTTCTTTATTGCACATAGTGAGTCTGTTGTGTGTTCAGAGGGAATGGATGGACAGCTCTGGAATAAAAACTGTCTTTCACTCTGGAGGTCAGAGTTTTTATGTTTCTGTACCGTTTGCCCGAGGAAAACGGAACAAACAGTCCATTTCCCGGGTGGGTGGGGTCAGCAGTGATACGTCGGGCCTTCCTCTGGACCCGGTATACTGAGTCCAGGTCTGGAAGAGGACTTCCCACAATCCCCTGGGCTGTTTTCACCACCTGGGATAAGTTCCTTCTATCCTGAGCTGTGCAGCTGCTGTACCACACTGTTGCACCAAGACAGAGGATGCTTTCTATTGAGGTTCTGTAGAAGTTCATCAGGAGCTGAAAGGAGAGACCAGAACGTTTCAGTTTCCTGAGGAAGAAGAGTCTTTGCTGAGCCTTCCTCACCAGGTGAGGTGTGTTCAGGGACCAGGTCAGATCTAATGTAGAGGCCCAGGAACTGGATGTTGTCAACATGCTCCACTGCTTCCCCTTTGATGAGGAGAGGAGCTGCTCTGTCCTCCTGGACCTCCTGTAGTCCACCATGACCTCCTGTAGTCCTCCTGGACCTCCTGTAGTCCACCATGACCTCCTGTAGTCCTCCTGGACCTCCTGTAGTCCACCATGACCTCCTGTAGTCCTCCTGGACCTCCTGTAGTCCTCCTGGACCTCCTGTAGTCCACCATGACCTCCTGTAGTCCACCATGACCTCCTGTAGTCCACCATGACCTCCTGTAGTCCTCCTGGACCTCCTGTAGTCCTCCTGGACCTCCTGTAGTCCTCCTGGACCTCCTGTAGTCCTCCTGGACCTCCTGTAGTCCACCATGACCTCCTGTAATCCACCATGACCTCCTGTAGTCCTCCTGGACCTCCTGTAGTCCACCATGACCTCCTGTAGTCCTCCTGGACCTCCTGTAGTCCACCATGACCTCCTGTAATCCACCATGACCTCCTGTAGTCCTCCTGGACCTCCTGTAGTCCACCATGACCTCCTGTAGTCCTCCTGGACCTCCCGTAGTCCACCATGACCTCCTGTAGTCCACCATGTCCTCCTGTAGTCCTCCTGGACCTCCTGTAGTCCTCCTGGACCTCCTGTAGTCCACCATGACCTCCTGTAGTCCTCCTGGACCTCCTGTAGTCCTCCTGGACCTCCTGTAGTCCACCATGACCTCCTGTAGTCCTCCTGGACCTCCTGTAGTCCTCCTGGACCTCCTGTAGTCCACCATGACCTCCTGTAGTCCACCATGACCTCCTGTAGTCCTCCTGGACCTCCCATAGTCCACCATGACCTCCTGTAGTCCACCATGACCTCCTGTAGTCCTCCTGGACCTCCCATAGTCCACCATGACCTCCTGTAGTCCACCATGACCTCCTGTAGTCCTCCTGGACCTCCCATAGTCCACCATGACCTCCTGTAGTCCACCATGACCTCCTGTAGTCCACCATGTCCTCCTGTAGTCATCCTGGACCTCCTGTAGTCCTCCTGGACCTCCTGTAGTCCACCATGACCTCCTGTAGTCCTCCTGGACCTCCTGTAGTCCTCCATGTCCTCCTGTAGTCCTCCTGGACCTCCTGTAGTCCTCCTGGACCTCCTGTAGTCCACCATGACCTCCTGTAGTCCTCCTGGACCTCCTGTAGTCCTCCATGTCCTCCTGTAGTCCTCCTGGACCTCCTGTAGTCCTCCTGGACCTCCTGTAGTCCACCATGACCTCCTGTAGTCCTCCATGTCCTCCTGTAGTCCACCATGACCTCCTGTAGTCCACCATGTCCTCCTGTAGTCCTCCATGTCCTCCTGTAGTCCACCATGACCTCCTGTAGTCCTCCATGTCCTCCTGTAGTCCACCATGACCTCCTGTAGTCCTCCATGTCCTCCTGTAGTCCACCATGTCCTCCTGTAGTCCTCCATGTCCTCCTGTAGTCCACCATGACCTCCTGTAGTCCTCCATGTCCTCCTGTAGTCCACCATGACCTCCTGTAGTCCTCCATGTCCTCCTGTAGTCCACCATGACCTCCTGTAGTCCTCCATGTCCTCCTGTAGTCCACCATGACCTCCTTGGTCTTGTTGGTGTTCAGAACAAGGTTGTTATCTGAACACTACTGAATAAGGTGCTGGATCTCCTTGGGACAGTGAAAGCCTCGGCAGTCCTGAATGTCCCATGCAATAACATCCAGCTTTGAAAATGTTTGGTGGCAACAGTTTGGGCCGACTGTACGCTACTGTTGCAACAGGCGACTGTACGCTACTGTTGCAACAGGCGACTGTACGCTACTGTTGCAACAGACGACTGTACGCTACTGTTGCAACAGGCGACTGTACGCTACTGTTGCAACAGACGACTGTACGCTACTGCTGCAACAGGCGACTGTACGCTACTGCTGCAACAGGCGACTGTACGCTACTGCTGCAACAGGCGACTGTACGCTACTGCTGCAACAGGAGACTGTACGCTACTGTTGCAACAGGAGACTGTACGCTACTGTTGCAACAGGCGACTGTACGCTACTGCTGCAACAGACGACTGTACGCTACTGCTGCAACAGGAGACTGTACGCTACTGCTGCAACAGACGACTGTACGCTACTGTTGCAACAGGAGACTGTACGCTACTGTTGCAACAGGCGACTGTACGCTACTGTTGCAACAGGCGACTGTACGCTACTGCTGCAACAGGCGACTGTACGCTACTGCTGCAACAGGCGACTGTACGCTACTGCTGCAACAGGCGACTGTACGCTACTGTTGCAACAGACGACTGTACGCTACTGCTGCAACAGGAGACTGTACGCTACTGTTGCAACAGGCGACTGTACGCTACTGTTGCAACAGACGACTGTACGCTACTGTTGCAACAGACGACTGTACGCTACTGTTGCAACAGACGACTGTACGCTACTGTTGCAACAGACGACTGTACGCTACTGTTGCAACAGGACACTGTACGCTACTGTTGCAACAGGAGACTGTACGCTACTGTTGCAACAGGCGACTGTACGCTACTGTTGCAACAGGACACTGTACGCTACTGTTGCAACAGGAGACTGTACGCTACTGTTGCAACAGGCGACTGTACGCTACTGCTGCAACAGACGACTGTACGCTACTGCTGCAACAGACGACTGTACGCTACTGCTGCAACAGGCGACTGTACGCTACTGCTGCAACAGGCGACTGTACGCTACTGCTGCAACAGGCGACTGTACGCTACTGTTGCAACAGGAGACTGTACGCTACTGCTGCAACAGACGACTGTACGCTACTGCTGCAACAGGCGACTGTACGCTACTGTTGCAACAGGAGACTGTACGCTACTGTTGCAACAGGAGACTGTACGCTACTGTTGCAACAGATGACTGTACGCTACTGTTGCAACAGATGACTGTACGCTACTGTTGCAACAGACTGTACGCTACTGTTGCAACAGATGACTGTACGCTACTGTTGCAACAGGAGACTGTACGCTACTGTTGCAACAGACGACTGTACGCTACTGTTGCAACAGGCGACTGTACGCTACTGTTGCAACAGACGACTGTACGCTACTGTTGCAACAGGCGACTGTACGCTACTGTTGCAACAGGAGACTGTACGAACAAAACAAAGACACATGGATAGAACAAAAGCTGGGAGCTCCAAGCCACTACCTGTACACATGCTGCCATCTTATTGGTAGAGTAAAATGATTCCACGTGTCCAAAATGACTTTAAAGTTGTCTAAAAATGACTTGAAATTGTCCAAAATAATTTTAATCTGTCTAATATAACCTTAAAATAACTTGAAACCGATCCAGAATGATTCCACATATGTTCAAAATGACTCCAAAGTTCTCTAAAATGACTTGAAATTGTCCAAAATAAACTTAAATCTGTCCAAAATGACTCCAAACCGATCCAGAGTGACGCTACAGGTGTCGTCCCTGCAGGTGAACCGGCTGCTGAGGATCTCTGGACCTGGTCTAATATCATCAGTCTTTAATTATTTTCTCATAGCTCCATAATGACGGTGGCAGAAACACTAACGAGCTCCACACCACATCATTATTCTGCCATATTCCAGCTAAACTCGTCTCCATTAGCACTTTTCCTCCGGTTCACGTCGAGGCCGAGGGAGACAAAGAGTGAGAGAATCGGCTGCTTCTGATTATTACTTTAGAATACAGAATTATACACGATTACGTCTCCGCTGATGCCCAGATTTATATCTGCTCATGCAGTTTTAAAAGCGCCGCTCATATCTGAAATCCACACTTTTGTTTTTCATTAGTGAAACAAAGAAAGTGTGTCGGCTCAGCGGGGTTTTATCTTCAGATGTACGGTTCGTCTGCACATTCTCAACAAGATCATTAGTGAGCTCAGCACTGATTCCTCCTCCTTCATCGGCATCACTGCCATCAAAACAGACCAGAATAATAGAGACGACGAGACGGTGGCCAGATCAATACCTCAACGGATTATTCACAGGGTGAAATCATAAAAATACATCTAGTTTAATAAAAAAGTCTCTGGTTTTCTTTACTTCAGTGGAGACACCCACAGAGACACTAAAAAAAACTGCCCACAATGATTCCACAAATGTTCAAAACGACTCTAAAGCTGTCTAAAATGACTTGAAACCTGCAGAAAATGACTTCTAAATGGTCCAAAATGCCTCAATAGGTCTCCAACATGACAAATATGCATCTAAAATAACATGAAAACTGATCAAAATTACTGAAAAATTGTCCAAAATGATGCAAAATATGTCCAACGTTAAAAAAAAACTTGGCCAAAATGACCCAGAGTCTGTCTAAAGTGACTCTAAAATTGTCAAAAATAGCTCAAAATTGATCCAATTTGTCAAAAAATGTCTCCAAAACTATATAAAATCTGTCCAAAATTATTTCGCCATTGTCCAAAATGACTCTAAAGTTATTTAAAAGAACCTGAAAACTGTTCTAAATGTCCAAAATTACTCAAAATATGTCCAACATGAAAACACCAGTCCAGAATGATGCGACGCCTGTCAATAATGACCCAATTTGTCCAATATAGTTCAAATTTGTCAAATTTGTCAAAAATTTGTCCAGGGTTACTCTAAAGTTATCTAAGATGACTTAAAAAACTGCCCAAAATGATGGAATAATTGTCAACATGAAAAAAACTGACTTGAAGTGACTCTAAAGTGAAATTATGCAAAATAGCTCAAAATTTGTCAAAAATGTCTCTAAAACGGCTTCAAACCTGTCCAAAATGGCTCTAAAGTTGTCTAAAATTATTTGATACCTATGTCCAACATAGAAATGGCTCAGAAATTGTCCAAATCTACTCTAAATTCAACCAACATGACAAAAACTTGTCCAAAATGACAATAAAATTGTCCAAAGTGGCTCCAAATTTGCCAAATTTGTCCAAAAACGATTCCGCAGTTAACCAAAAATGACTCTAAAGTTTTCTAAAAGGACTTGAAACCTGCCCCAAATGACTCAAAATATGTCCAACATGAAAAGAAATGTCCAGAATGACTCAGAACCTGTCTAAAGTGACTGAAATTGTAGCTCAAAATTTGTCACAAATCTGTCCATTTACTCTAAAGCTATCTAGAATTGCTTAAAAACTCCCCAAAATGCCAGAAAAATGTCCAAAATTACTGAAACATTGACCAAAATGACACAGATTTGTCAAAAAAAAAAATGTCCAAAATGATTCCACAATTGTCCCAAATGACTCTAAAGTTTTACGTAAAGGACTTGAAAACTGTCCAAAATGACTGAAACTTTGCCTTGAGTGATTGAAAAACTGCCCAGAATGACTCTGAAATTGTGCAGAATAAACTTAAATCCATCTAAAATTACTTGACAATGACTAAACCTGTCCGAATGACTTGGAAAACTGTTCATGTTGATTCAAACTTGTGTGAAATTTTGTTGAGGATGAAATAATAAAACTCACATTTACCGTAGGGATGAAGCCTGTGTGTCTGTGTGGGCGTCTCCACTGAAGTAAACCAACAGGGAGATGATTTCTATTGCCAATCCTCTCAGAGAAAACAGCAGGAAACGTCTTTAAAACAGCCATTTTCAGATGCAGTGGAGCAGCTTTAGAGGAAGAAGATGAAAGCTGAGGAGGATGTGGATAACGAGCAGGTGGAGATTAAAGGAGCATTCTGCTGCTTTCTCCACTAATGGGTCGCTACAGGTCAGAATATCTCCTCCTACGCTGTAGACGGAGCAGCAGAGATCCCTGCAGCCTCCAAAAAATCATCTGACATGAATCATTTTCTGACTTTTATCTACCTGCAGTACACATTTCCATCCTTTCTGTCCGAATGAATCACCAACAGGTTTATTTTTAATGTTCGTCCGACTTTCTGAAGCAGCTAACGGTGGATCACTACCTGGAAAACTTCATTTCTGTTTCATGGTTGGTGCAAAATTAGTTAAAAATTGCCAAAAAGTACCGGAAATAACTGAAATGACTATGAAATTGTCCATAATGATGTGGAACC
Source organism: Amphiprion ocellaris (assembly GCF_022539595.1). Lineage (NCBI taxonomy): Eukaryota > Metazoa > Chordata > Actinopteri > Pomacentridae > Amphiprion > Amphiprion ocellaris. The sequence goes on along the minus strand of NC_072776.1, from coordinate 34,731,511 downwards.
TGTCCGAAATGACTTAAACTCTGTCCATTGTGGCAAACACTTGTCCAAATGACTCAAAATCTGTTCAAAATGATTTAAAATGTGTCCATTGTTTAAAAAAAAACTTCCAAAATGACCCAGAGCCTGTCTAAAGTGACTTTGAAATTGTCCAAAATCATCAAACATTGGTCAAATTTGTCAAAAAATCTGTCCAAAACTACTCGAAACCTGTCCAAAATGGCTGAAACATTGCCCGAAATAACTGTCACATTGTCTGAAATGATTCAAGACATGTCCAACATGAAAACAAGTGTCCAAAATGACTCAAAACCTGTCTAAAATGACTCTAAAATTGTCCAAAATAGCTGAAAATTGGTCAAAAATGTGTCAGAAATTACTTCAGATCTACCAAAATGATTGCACAATTCTCCAAATTGACTAAAAGAACTTGAAAACTGCCCAAAATAACTGTCAAATTGTCCAAATGACTCAAAATATGTCCTATATGAAAAAAAATTGACCAAAATGACCCAGAGTTTGTCTAACGTGACTCTAAAATTGTCCAAATTAGCTCAAAATTGGTCAAATTAGTCAAAACAGTCTGTCCAAAATGGCTTCAAGTCTGTCTAAAGTGACTCCGGAATTGTTCAAAATAGCTCAGAATTTGTCAGATTTGATTCCATAATTGTCCCAAATGACTCTAAAGCTGTCTTAAAGGACTTGAAAACTGTCCAAACTGACTGGAAATCTGTCCAGAAGTAGTGGAAATAACTCTGAAATGACTGTGAAATTGCCCATGATGACTTGGAACCCATCCAAAATTTGGCCACTGCGGCAAACACTTGTCCAAATGAATCAAAATCTGTTCAAAGTGACTTAAAAAAATGGTCCATTGTTAAAGAAAACTTGTCTAAAATGACTTGAAATATGTCCAAAATGACTCAAATTTTGTCCAATGTGAGAAAAATATTGTGAAAATAGTCTAAAATGACTCAAAATGTGTTCAAATGTGTTGAAATTTACACAAAACCTGTCAAAAAATACTGGAAATTTGGCCCTAAATGAGTGTAAAATTGTCCAAAATAACTCAAAACCTGTATATTGTGTAAAAAACCTGTCTAAAATAACCTGAAAACTGTCTAAAATGACTTAATTTGTCCAAAATAACCTCAAAATTTGTCCAATCTGACAAAACATTCCAAAAAGACTTGCAGATTGTCTACAATTATACAAAACCTGTCTAAAAATACTGGAAATTTGGCCCTGAATGACTGCAAAACTGTCCATAAAGGCTCAGAAACGACTGGAAACCTGTTGGTCCAAAACTTATGTAATGTGTTAAAAACCTGAAGAAAAGGATTTTAAACCTGTCCAAAATGACTTAATAACTATAAAAAATCACTCAAAGTTTGTCCAGTGTGACAAAAACTTCCAGAAAATGATATAAAAATTGTCCACTATCACCAAAATGGTCCACAATGTCTCAAAACTTGTAGAAACTGACTGGAAAAAAGACTGGAAATTTGGCAGCAAGTGACTGTAAAATTGTCCAAAATGACTTGTTAACTGTACAAAATGGCTCAAAGGCTGTTCAACACGACACAAATTTGTCCAAAATGACTTGAAAACTGTCTGAAATGACTCAACAATTGTCCAAAATAAGCCCTAAATTGTCCAAAATTATTATTTTTTTGAGTGTGTTGTTCATGATGCATTCACAGACTGTGGTAAAGTTGAAAGTCTTTCTGTTTTTACAGTTTGCAGCTGATAAATGGGTCATTCTGGTGTTTGGTTTGAGAGAAAACTTTCTGTTGGTTGGTTTCTCAGAGGGTTAAACCAAGTTACGCGACTCGAAGCAACTTACTGTGGACTTGAAGCAACTTATTGTGGACTTGAAGCAACTTATTGTGGACTTGAAGCAACTTATTGTGGACTTGAAGCAACTTATTGTGGACTTGAAGTAACTTATTGTGGACTTGGAGCAACTTATTGTGGACTTGAAGCAACTTATTGTGGACTTGAAGCAACTTATTGTGGACTTGAAGCAACTTATTGTGGACTTGAAGTAACTTACTGTGGACTTGAAGCAACTTATTGTGGACTTGAAGCAACTTATTGTGGACTTGAAGTAACTTATTGTGGACTTGAAGCAACTTATTGTGGACTTGAAGCAACTTATTGTGGACTTGAAGCAACTTACTGTGGACTTGAAGCAACTTATTGTGGACTTGAAGCAACTTATTGTGGACTTGAAGCAACTTATTGTGGACTTGAAGCAACTTATTGTGGACTTGGAGCAACTTATTGTGGACTTGAAGCAACTTATTGTGGACTTGAAGCAACGTATTGTGGACTTGAAGCAACGTATTGTGGACTTGAAGCAACTTATTGTGGACTTGAAGCAACTTATTGTGGACTTGGAGCAACTCATTGTGGACTTGAAGCAACTTATTGTGGACTTGAAGCAACGTATTGTGGACTTGAAGCAACTTATTGTGGACTTGAAGCAACTTATTGTGGACTTGAAGCAACTTATTGTGGACTTGGAGCAACTTATTGTGGACTTGAAGCAACTTATTGTGGACTTGAAGCAACGTATTGTGGACTTGAAGCAACTTATTGTGGACTTGAAGCAACTTATTGTGGACTTGAAGCAACTTATTGTGGACTTGAAGCAACTTATTGTGGACTTGAAGCAACTTATTGTGGACTTGAAGCAACGCTGCCGAGTGCAGCCCAGCCGTTGGTCCTAACAAGCTTCCTTTGGGCCCCTGTGGCTCCGACTGCGACCTCCCTGTTTAACATGTTAATAGAAGAAGCCACAAATGAGTTTGTGGAAGCTCTGAGTCAGCACTCGCTGTTTTATATGGTCCGCCGGAGGGAAGGATCTGCCGGTGAAGGGCAGCGACGGCTCTGCCAGGTCCTCCCAGCTCCTCGGATGCAGATTGAAAGCGCCGCTTCTGTTCTTTCTTCCCTCTGACCTTCATGGTCGCCTGAACAAGACTGGCAGCAGAGATTTTAATTTCACTGAAAGGTTACAATATATGCCTGAATCCGTGCCTGATTAAGCGCCTCCGTTTTTACTGCATGAATATTTATCCCTTCTTTGGGAGCACATCTGTAGTTTCCTCTCCGGTGACGAGAATTAAAATGGATCTTGGCCTTAAATTAGCATTTTGTTTCACTTTCTGTCGCTTCTCTTCATGGATGTGGATAATTAGCTCACAGAAATATAACAGGACCAGTCCTGATCCCACACAGTGGCAGTTTAATCACAAGTAAAATAGTTTTCTCTTCCTTAATGCTGCTTTTAAAGTCTGTTATTCACAGCCATAGTTTAATATCTGGGTCAGTCTGTTATTTCTACAGTGTTTTGACTCCACCGTCTCACATTTCCAAATGACAAATAACTGAACTCTGACAAACAAATCTGAGATCTGTAGAAGATCTGGACAGAATCTTGACAGTTTGACATGTTTTTCCACCTGCAAAAAAAACCCGTGAAGCAATTTTCAAGGTTCAGTATCTCCGGGAATAAGACTCCAACAGTCATAAAAGGTGATGATAAGTCAGAGAGAATAGTTTCTATCAGATCAGAACGATTGAATGGATCCAGCAGAGGACACAGTTTTAATTACTGATGTTTAAAAATGGAAAAATGTGCAAAATCTTCACATCAGGTTGGTAATATGGCCCCATAAAGTTCCAGTAAGTGTATGGATGGATCCATATTTCTACTAAAATACAGTCTTGGGTTGACATTTCACCAACTGTTGAAGCTCTAACATCAGCAGTTTGACATAAAACCTGCCCAAAATGATGCAAAATGTGTCCAAAAAGACGCAAAATCACTTGAAATTTGTTCAAAATGACTCAGAATTGTCAAAAATGACAATGATGGATAATTAGTGGCTCTTGATAATTATGAAAGTGGAATAATTTCCAATCCAGGCTGGTTTAGTGTCTCCATAAAGTTCCTAGAAGTGTATATCTATGGATGGATCCATGTTTCTACTAAAATACAGGCTTTGGTCAACATTTCACCAAAGCCTCAACAGTTGGTGAAATGTCAACCAAAGACTGTATTTTAGTGGAAATATGAATCGATCTAGATATATATATATACTCTTACAGGAACTTTATGGGGACATAGTGACTGCCTGGATTGAAGATTTTGCACTTTTTCCCATTTTTAAGAACCAATAATTCAGTATATGCTGGATCCATCCAATCATTCTGATCTGATGAAACTATTCTGTCTGTTCTCACCACATTTCATGGCTGTTTGAGATTTATTTCTGGAGATATTGAACATTATAAAATGGCTTCTCAGATGAGATGTTTCTTGTCCTGAATTCTCCAAATTCAGCCGAAATGCTCTACAGGACTTACTTTTGGATTCCAAATAATAAATAACTAAACTGTGACCAGAATCTGAGCTGGAGCAGCAGTAAAAGTCCTGAATGTGACCATCTGTGTGATGGACCAGAGTCGGTCTGATTGTTGGCATCCTGACGTGGAATCACAGAAGGCCTCTGCTGACTCACTGCTGTGATGAGTGTTTGACTCAGCTGCCTTCCTCCAGACATCCTCCCACACTAGAAACTACACACAGGAAGCACACATTTACAGATCGGCATACGGTGGAGAGCAGCTTCTGTCCAGCGTTAACATCCATCCAGAGGAGCAGCTTTCAGAAGAGCCTCCCTCCAGACAGCAGAGTGTTTGAGGAGTCCTAATGTGTTTATCTGTGAGTTTCATCCCTCCAGATAATGGAAAAGGACAGAGCGGGGGGCTGAGCAGGGTTTCCTTGAAGAGGTAATGAAGCAGCACTTACATCTGCAGCAGAGACAAAACTCCCCCACATGCACAGGCGTGAAGTCGAGGCCGAGGCGGAGCTGATTCCTGCAGCTGATGCTCAGTTAGCTTCATTTATTAGAGGTGTTTATTATGTCTATTACTGGTGGAGGGGCGGAAACCAAACACCTGGACATCCATCAGCAGGGAGGGAGGGAGGTGACCGCAGGAAAAGCAGGAATATGGAAAATAACACCTGCTGAAACATTATATACACTAAAATATTATAAAACAATGTCCAAAATAGCACCTGCTGAAACGTTATATACGTTAACATATTATATACACTAACATATTAAACCTACTAAAACACTGCAGAGCAATGTCCAAAATAAATACCTGCTAAAATATTATGTGCTGAAGTGTAATATGTGCAAAAATACTGCAAAACAACGTTCAAAATGAAGACTCGACAAAATTATATGCCAAAATATTGTACATACTAAAATACCACAGAGGAATGCACAAAATAAATACCTGCTAAAATACTGTGAAGTATTTGAAAAAAACACCTCCTGAAATATTGTATATGCTAAAACATCATATATGGTAAAATACTGTATATGTTAAAATATCATATATGCTAAAACATTGTATATGCTAAAACATTGTATATGCTAAAATATCATATATGCTAAAACATTGTATATGCTAAAACATTGTATATGCTAAAATATCATATATGCTAAAACATTGTATATGCTAAAATATATATGCTAAAACATTGTATATGTTAAAGTATTATGTATATGTTAAAATATCATACATGCTAAAATACTGTATATGCTAAAACACTGGAAGTATGTCCAAAATAAAGACCTGCTAAAATACTACACTTGCTCAAATATTGTTTATGTGAAAATATTGCAAAGCAATATCCAAAATGAAGACTTAATAAAACATTACATTTGCTAAAATACTACAGAACAATGTGATACAGAAATTAATGAATCCATGTCTGTTCTGATCAGATACCATGAACCACCACATTAGTCTTTGTCATGGTGCCCCTTTACTAGGTAAACCCCACAATGCTCTTGGCTAGCCAGCATGAACTTCCGATAATCTGAGTGACGCCACCTCTGATCTCTACAGGATTAAACAGGAAGAGGCTCCACCCAGTGGAACAATATGACAAAAAAATCTAACACAAAAGAGACACAGAATTACAGAAAAAGCAAAATAATATCAAAAGCAAAAGTTACAAAACAAGCCAAAATGACAAACAAGACAACACCAAACAACAAAAACCAGATACAAAACAGTTTGTTTTAAATGCATTAGCTCTGATGGAAGGTCATGAACCACCACAGAAGTCTTTGTCATGGTGGCTATTGCTAGCTAAACTCCCACAATGCTCTCTGCTTTAACTGTAGTCTGAATGATGCCTCCTCTGGTCTCTACAGCTTTAAACAGGAAGAGGCTCCACCTGGTGGAACAAAAATGACAAAAATCTGGCACAGAATGACAAAAACAAGACACAGAATGAGAAAAAAAGCAACGCAAAACAACACAAAAAAGAAACAGAACAATCAGAAAAGGACACTCAAAATGACACAAATGAGACTCGAAACAACTAAAAACACACACAAAACACAAAAAAGCAAAAAAACGCCATAAGCAAAAGACACAAAACAAGACAAAATGACAAACGCGATGCAAGGCATCATAAAATGTCAAATAACGTACACAATGACAAAAACAAGACACAATATGACACAAAACAGAAAAATCTCATTTGCATAGAGTAGACTGGACTCCGGCGTGTGGAGATTCCACGCATCGTGAAACTGTCCTCAAACATCTAAACTAGCCATCAGTGAAATAAAACCAGGACAGATTCAGCCGCTGCACAGATTATTTCTGCCTCAAATGCTTTCAGAAATACTTTTTCCTGAAGTGTTTTAGTAATAATAGACGTTTGCGGCCGAGCCGCCATGTTGGTCCGGCTTGAAATCCAGGAGCAGACCTGCCCCCGAGTCGATGCGTTTGTCCAATCAGGAGCAGGCAAGATGCTTAAAGAAGGTTGGCAGGTGTTGAACACAGTTCTCCATGGAGGAGAAGCTTCTAACAGCTGCATCTGTGCACACATCATAACCATTAGTGTTTTTGAAATAAAAGGGAAAGCTTGCGGCCGAGCCGCTGTGTTTATCCGACTCATCTGCAGGACTGTCCAACTGAAAGCTTGGTCATGTGACCATGTTGTGGTCCGCTAGCGACCGCCCACCGTCCGTGCAATTTTCAGACGCAGTGCACTGCCGTGCGGGAAAATCCCACCTAATGGACACGCGGCTACAGAATAACAGAAAAACAAAACAACCAATAAAAGAGATTCAAAACCACACAAATGAGACACATGACAAAAAAAACAAAACAACATCAAAAGCAAGATACAAAACAACCCAGAATGACAAGCAAGATAGCACAAATGACAAAAACAAAGCACCAAATCAGTCTTAAACATGTTAGGTTTTGTTCCGAGGATCATTAACCTCCACAGAAGTCTTTGTCATGGTGAACCTTTACTAGCTAAACTCCCACAATGCTCTCTGCTTGGTTATCGTCAGAAGAATATCAGTCTTTAGGTTAAAATACAAATCTTTCTCCACATGTTAAAACTCTTTCTCGATTTTCTGGGTTAACGGAGAGACAGTCAATCTAATAAATGAAGAGAACAAGTGAAAATATGGCAGAGAAGTGTTGATTACAAACATTATTAATAAAAATGTGTGAGAGAAATCTTGTGTTTTCCGGTTCCTGTTCTGACAGGGAGGTGATTAATGAATCCCACCTTAAACGGCTTTAATTATTCTGTTTGCTAATGACAGCCTCCATATCCGGATCTCACCTGGGAGCAGAAACAACAAAACGTGACGAGATTCTATAAAACAAACCGCCTGGATGTGATTCTCCTGAGGAAGCCCAAGGATTGTTTATCAGAAACATCTGCTGGATGTTCTGATGGAAACACTGCATATCAACATGAAGTATAGACATGAAACTTTAGATTAATATACTGCACATCAACATGAAGTATATACATGAAACGTTATATTAATATACTGCAGATCAACATAAAGTATAGACATGAAACTTTTGATTAATATATTGCAGATCAACATAAAGTATAGACATGAAACTTTAGATTAATATACTGCACATCAACATGAAGTATAAACATGAAACGTTATATTAATATACTGCACATCAACATGAAGTATATACATGAAACTTTAGATTAATATACTGCAGATCAACATGAAGTATACACGTGAAACTTTATATTAATATACTGCAGATCAACATAAAGTATAGACATGAAACTTTTGATTAATATATTGCAGATCAACATAAAGTATAGACATGAAACTTTAGATTAATATACTGCACATCAACATAAAGTATACACGTGAAGCTTTAGATTAATATACTGCACATCAACATAAAGTATACACGTGAAACTTTAGATTAATATACTGCAGATCAACATAAAGTATATACGTGAAACTTTAGATTAATATACTGCAGATGAACATAAAGTATATACGTGAAACTTTAGATTAATATACTGCACATAGACATAAAGTATATACGTGAAACCTTAGATTAATATACTGCAGATCAACATAAAGTATATACGTGAAACTTTAGATTAATATACTGCACATCAACATAAAGTATACACGTGAAACTTTAGATTAATATACTGCAGATCAACATAAAGTATATACGTGAAACCTTAGATTAATATACTGCAGATCAACATAAAGTATATACGTGAAACTTTAGATTAATATACTGCACATCAACATAAAGTATATACGTGAAACTTTAGATTAATATACTGCACATCAACATAAAGTATATACGTGAAACTTTAGATTAATATACTGCACATCAACATAAAGTATATACGTGAAACTTTAGATTAATATACTGCAGATGAACATAAAGTATATACGTGAAACTTTAGATTAATATACTGCAGATGAACATAAAGTATATACGTGAAACTTTAGATTAATATACTGCAGATCAACATAAAGTATATACGTGAAACTTTAGATTAATATACTGCACATCAACATAAAGTATATACGTGAAACTTTAGATTATATACTGCACATCAACATCAAGTATATACGTGAAACTTTAGATAGAACAGCAATAGTTTCATTTTGGATGATTTCATTTTTTTTGGGACTAATTTTAAGTCCTTCTAGACAGTTTTTGAGTTGTTTTGCGATCCTATTGGAGTCATTTTTTATGAGTTTGGACAAATTTTTACATCATTTTAGACATTTTAAACAAGTTTGGATGATTTTTTAAAAATAAATTGTGACTAATTTCTATCATTTCACAGTGATCTTAACTTATTTTTAGAGTAATTTTAGAGAAGTTTTAAGTAATTTTTGAGAGCTTTAGGGAAATTTTAACAAAGTCATTTTGAACATTTGAGGTCATTTCAGACATTTTGGGAGTCCTTCTTGACATGTTTAGAGTTATTTTGGGACCTTTTTGGAGTCATTTTGAACAGTTTTTAGGTAAATTCTGGACATTTATCATTTTGCACAAATCTTAACTCATTTTTAGGATAATTTCAAAAAAGTTTAAAATAATTTTTGAGAGCTTTTATGACATTTTGGACATTTTTTGCTAGTTTGCACATTTTTTTCAAGTCATTTTGGCAGTTATGTCATTTTGAACAGGCTTTTGAGTCATTTTGTATATTTCACATTGTTTTAGACATTTTGTGAGTCATTCTTGACATGTTTTCAGGTATTCTGGGTTCTTTTTCGAGTCAGTTTGGATAGATTTTAGGTCAATTTTGGACATTTTTGTCATTTTGCACAAATCTTCACTCATTTTTAGAGATTTTTAGAGTAATTTTAGACAAATTTTCAGCAATTTTTGAGAGCATTGAAGAAATTTTGGGCGTTTTCTAGTTTGACAGAGTTTGCTCGACACATTTTTGTCAGTTTGGACATTGTTGAGGAAATTTGGACAATTTAAAACTATTTTGAACAAATTTTAAGGCATGTTGAACCATTTTTTAAGTCTTTCTGGACAAGTTTCTAGTCCTTTTTAACTTTTTGGAGTCATTTTGGACAGATTTTAAGTCATTTTGAGCAGCTTTTGAGAAACTTTAAACAGACTTTCAAGTCATTTTGGAGAATTTTTTTGTCATTTTGGAAATTGACGAGGAAATTGGATCATTTTAAGACCATTTTGAACAAATTTTAAGGCATTTTGGACCATTTTTCATTCTTTCTGCATCAGTTTCAAGTCATTTTTGACCTTTTGGAGTCATTTTGAGTAAATATTAAGTCATTTTGAACAGTTTTTGAGAATTTTTTAGCATTTTAGGTTGTTTTAGATATTTTGTGAGTCATTCTAAACATGTTTCGAGTTATTTTGGAACATCTTTGGAGTCATTCTGGCCAGAATTTGGGTCAGTTCGGACAGCTTTTGAGAAATTGTGGATTCTTCTATCATTTTACATAAATTGTAAGTCATTTATAGACCGAGTCATTTTATACAATTTTAGAGTCTTTTGGACAAATTTTAAATTGTTTTTGAGAGATTTTGAGAAATAATGGACATTTTTGTTTGTTTGGACAAATTTTTCATCATTTTGGACATTGTTGAGGAAATTTGGATGATTTTAAAATCACCTTGAACACATTCTGGATGAGTCATTTTCTGAAATTTCTTGTCATTTTGCAAATTTGATGTCATTGTAGACATTTTGTGAATCATTCTGGAAAAGTTTGGGGTCATTTTGTACATATTTAAAGTAATTTTAGACATTTTCTTGTCATTTTAAACACATTTTAAGTCATTCTGGACATGTTTTTGGTTACTTTGCAGCTACATGAACAATAAATGAAACACAAATTCATTTTTAGTCTGTTTTTTCCTTGTGTGTCATCAAATAACCCTGAAATAACCCACATACCACAAAACCTGTTGGGAGTTGGAGTCACAGGGTCCGCCGAGGATTAGAAAGGGAGAGGCTGGATATGAAAGAGCTGAAAGAGGAGAAAGATCTGAAATGACGAATCTGTATCCTAATTGGAGCTGAAGGTAAACTTGTTGTGAATGTGGAACCTGCATGAATAAAACATCATGATGTGTGTTGTTGCACTCTGAATGGACTCTCCCCGTGGGACACCTGCAGTCAGCTGGATTCCACATTACCTTCAGCATCACTGTCTGTACATATATATACATGAATAATGACCCCCATATTCACACATTTACACGACTTTAAAAGCATTTCTGGGGTCGAGTAGAAGCTGTTTACACATTTTAACGTCTAAAAACACAGTCGCTGCAGATCCTCTTCTGGTTCTTTAAGCCCCGCCTCCTGAAAACCTTGGTCTGCTCTGATTGGTCAGCTGGTCCAATCAAAGCCAGGTGATGTCAATTAGTAACATTAATTAATTAATTAGTCACCCCAAATCCCTGAGCTCAGGCAGCTCTAATGAGGAAATAATGCTTATTCTTTGTTTGACAAGTTAACTGCTCGTAAAACAAACCAAAAGATTTTAGGTCATTTCTGACAGATTTTGAAATTAACAACAAGATTGCTCAAAGGGATCCAGGGAATCCTTGACATTCCTGTAATGTTCTATGTGAAAACAGGTGGAATGTTCTGGTAGCAACGTTCTCTATGTTTTATACAAAATGTCCCTGTAACATGAAATATTATCAAAAGTAGAACATTGTGGATGCAATGCTCTGAGGATGTTTTCAAGAGAAAACAATATAAAATCTACAAAACATTCCCACAATGCTCTATGACAATGAAGAAAGAAGGTTTTTAGTGAACACTGAATTTTGAGAATGTTAGGATGTAACATCAAACGTTTTAAGAACATCTATTGTTATACATCGTCAAAAACAAATTTGTTCTTTATGAAGACTTTGAAAGTTCATATAATCTCAAAGAAGTCTGTATACTCTCAGAGAAGTCTGTATACTCTCAAAGAAGTCTGTATACTCTCAGAGAAGTCTGTATACTCTCAAAGAAGTCTGTATACTCTCAGAGAAGTCTGTATACTCTCAAAGAAGTCTGTATACTCTCAAAGAAGTCTGTATACTCTCAGAGAAGTCTGTATACTCTCAAAGAAGTCTGTATACTCTCAAAGAAGTCTGTATACTCTCAAAGAAGTCTGTATACTCTCAAAGAAGTCTGTATACTCTCAGAGAAGTCTGTATACTCTCAAAGAAGTCTGTATACTCTCAAAGAAGTCTGTATACTCTCAAAGAAGTCTGTATACTCTCAAAGAAGTCTGTATACTCTCAAAGAAGTCTGTATACTCTCAAAGAAGTCTGTATACTCTCAGAGAAGTCTGTATACTCTCAAAGAAGTCTCTATACTCTCAAAGAAGTCTGGTACAACACCAGTATTTTACATTCCAGGAGAACATGAGTCATAAGGTTTTTTTCCAGAACGTAGACATCAGCAGGATCGTTATTTTCTACATCCAGAGGAACCTGGACAGTCAGAAAATCAACAGTCACGTATATCTTTGGTCTATTTTATGTTTCCTTGCCGTAAACTTCCTGCTGTGGGATCAAAAGCGGCTCTTATTTTATCTTCAGGACTTCCTCCCGGGTTGGAGATCCGTCGATGGAAGACATCGACTTTTAAAAGCACCGTCAGAATTCAATTAAAGCTCTTGAGCTATGAGTTCTAGAGGAGTTTGATGGAGAATCTCTTCCATTTTCAGTTGTTGTATTCCGTCGTTTTCAGTCCGTGTTTTCTGTCATTTTTAGACACTGTTTTCTGCCATTTTCCGTTGCCATACCTGGTCGCTGTTTTCTGTTGTCTTTGTTTTTATCTAAAAGTGTTTTCTGAGTCATTTTTACTTGCTGTTATCTGTCATGTTCACACTATTTTCAGTCGTTTTCAGTTGCTTTCACTCTCTGTTTTCTGTCGTTTTCTGATGGTTATTTGTCATTTTGTTGCACTATTTTTTTTTGTTTCCAAATCTTATTTTCTGCAGTTTCAGTCCCTGTTTTCTGCTGTTTTAATTCACTGCATTCTGTCATTAAGTCACTGTTTTCTATTGTTTTAAGGGGGATTTCTGAAATTTCAGTGCCTATTTTGATTTATTTTCAGACACTGTTTTCTGTTATTCATCCTGCAGCACTTTATCTCTCTGCTGTTCCTGTAGATTTATTTGTTAACCCGAGGTTTTCTATATTTTAGAGGTTTTCTGCTGCTGCTGAGGTTGTGATTCTTCAGACCTGTTCTCTCTCTGGACGTCTTCTTGTTTGTCTTCTTCTTCTTCTTCACAGCTCGGAGGGTTTTCCACTCATTAGCTGCTTTCTGCTGCCTTCAGATTCAACACTGATAAATCTATTTTATTGCTTTTCTCTTCTTCCAGCTGTTTTTCCGTCTTGCTCGGCTCTCTGATCTTCCTGTTGTGTCTTCATCCAGAAGCAGCAGATGAAGAGAGAATCTTCAGACATGAACCGTCCTCAGGTCAAACAGCAACATCTTCCTAGCTTTAGTTCATTTTAATCGACCTGCTGTTGGCTTTCTTCTTGATTTCTGGTCACTTCAGGATTTGCTGCAACTTTTTGACTCTTTTGAAGCTTAATCTGTAGAAAAACTTTTACAACTTTTGACAGCCTTTGGATGTGGAATCTTCACTTCCTGTTTTCTGTCATTTTGCAGTTGTTGCTTTCTTTAGTTTTCAGGGTGTTTTCGTTGTTTTCAAGATTTTTTAGGGATTTTTTTTGTTGTTGTTTTCAATTTGTTTTCTGTATTTTTCAGGGTTTTTGTTTTCAGAAGTTGTTTCAGAAACTATCTTTCTGGTTCTAGTTCATTTTGTCTGGTTCTGTTGGTATTGTTCTTGATTTCTGATTATTTTCTTCATGTTTAGTGAAAAATTTTACGATTCGCTCCAACTTTTTGACTCTGTCGAAGCTTAAATCTGTAGATTCGTCCAAACTGATGTAAAACTTTTCCACCTTCTGTTGACCTCTGGATGTGGCAGCAGTGTTTAGTTGGCTTCACTCTCTGTGTTTTTGTTTTCAGTAATTTGTGAGTTTGTTTAGTGCAGAAACGTTTGTGTTGTGGCTGAATATAGCTGGAAATGGAGTTTAAATTGGAGCTGCTCTGAGAGAAAACTGCTTTTGTTTCCACACATTTGTATTCAGCACTAGCTGGGTCTAACGTCCTCCATAATCACCGTGATATACGCTCTCATTTAAGTTGCATTAAGATAATTAAACAGATTTCCCTGCAGAACTAATTAGAGGAACAGTGACATTATGTGATGCGTTCAAGGACGATGTTGGCCGAGAGATTTCACTGTTTTATTCAGGTTTGGTGTCGACGAATGTCTGCTCTGGATGACGGAAATCTAAATAAAAAGTCTAAAAGCAGCTACAGCAGCAAACACAGATGAACAGAAAACCTAATAAATGAATGTAGAAGCTTCAAAGGCAGCTGATATGTAAACTATAAATGAACGTTTCTGCAGCAGATGTAGAATTAAAATAAATAAGCACAGAATTACTGTTAATGTCTGTTCTGAATGTAGAAGAATACTGATAATGACTGGATATAGGGTTAGGGTCCTTGTTTTGTAGTAAAAAAAAGTCTTTTTAAATGTGTAAAAAATCCGTAATTCACATGTCTTAGAGTAGAGTTGAGGCTCAGATGGCAGGAGCTTCAGTCTCTGAAACCGACCAGCTATATTCAAATCTGATGGAAAGATTTCAGGAAACAGTGTTGGAAATGATGCTCACATTTGAGGATGTTTTCTTTTTGTGGTGGTTTTGTGTATTTTCTTGGTAATTTTGTATCTTTTTGTGGTGGTTTTCTGTATTTTTGTGGTGATTTTGTATCTTTATGTGGTGGTTTTGTGTATTTTTGTGGTGATTTTGTATCTTTTAAAGGTAATTGTATGTCTTTTTGCAGGAATTTTGTCTTTTTGTGGTGGTTTTGTGTCTTTGTCATAATTTTGGGTCTTTTTGTGGTCATTTAGTGTCTTTCTGTGGTAATTTCAGGCTGTTTTGTGGTAATTTTGGCTGTTTTTGTGGTGTTGTTGTCTATGTTTGTGGTGGTTTTGCGTGTTTTGTTGTAATTTTGTGTCTTTTTGTGGTGATTTTGTGTCTTTTTGTGGTAATTTTGGGCCTTTTGGGGTAATCACTCAGCATCATCCCCATCTGCTCCCCATTGCAAACAAAATCCAACCTGTGGACCACCACGCTCCAATCCTCTTCCTCCTGGGAAGGGACATCCTCAGGGTACATCAGGGATGGAAGCAGATTAAAGGGCCCAATAACGCTCCTTATGCATAAAGCCTGGACTTGGGTTGGGTTGTTGTGGGAGAGGTGTGTCGGGAAAACTCACAGCACATCAGAGGTGAACATTTACAAGACACACATGTTACTCAGTGGTCATAAGTCTTAGTTTGAACCATGTCCAAATGTTATTACAGTCAAAGAGAACCAAAACACACAGGCAGTCACAAAGTGTATGGACCCTACTGACTTTACATACAACACAGATGCAATAGGAAACTGTGTATTTGATAGATCTGACTCAGACGATAAGGTAGCACTGTCTGTAGATAACTAAACCTTCTGTTGTGGCATTTTAAGATTGAACAAACAATAAAACTAGATGAATAGGACGTGCGACTCAAATTTAAGAGCAAACAATAATAAGACTGGAAGACCTATCGTGTCAACTGAAGTTATGAATACACTAAATGATCCTGTGGAAAGCAACAACCCAACGGAAGCCCAGGGTGCCCATATAAGGCATGAAACAGGAAGTTCATGCCCTCTCTTCGTCTGCACTCATGAGTTGAAACCAAGGGCACGCTGAGCCAAGCAGAAATAATGCCAACCTAGCAGAAAGAAAAAGAAAAGGTGGTCTAACTTTTGATACGATTACTTCATGTGTATCCTGATTGGGTCTTAAGACAATGGGTTGTGGCTTTCCAGAACGGAAGAGGAATGTTTCAGAGAAGATATAAAAGATGATGTAATGCTTTGTGAAGTCAGTTTAAAATCTGGAGATTTTGCTCATATTTGTTCTTCCAGTCCTTTATTGAATAAACTTTATTCACATCAGACTCTGATGCCTGCTTGAAGACTCTTTCTTGAGAACTTTTTAGGGACTCCAACTTTTGATCCAGAAGAGATTTTTGATTATGTGTTGGGCAAAGCTGCCTGATCACCACTGGCCTTTAACAGGCAGACTGAGTCACAACACTTCCTAACTCTCATGGACAATGCAGTTAGAACAAAGAGAACAGTTGGGTTGCTCCTCTACCATTCCACTACCAAGCAATAGAGAGCAAGCCCTGAAACGTCTGTACTCACTCAAAAAGACAGTAGAACCAGAAATGAAAGATCAGTACATCCAGCTCATGCAGAAAATGCTGGATAACGGTGGAGCTGAACTTGCACCACCTCAAAGAACACTGGTGCCTGCCTACGTTTGACATATACCAACCGCAGAAACCAGATCAAATACGAGTCGTGTTCAGTTCTAGTGCAGAGTGTGACGGCATATCCCTAAACCAAGTGCTTCTTAGCAGACCCAATCCCTACAGCTCTCTGTTAGGAGTCCTGTTTTAGGAAAGAGTCCGTAGCCCCGACTGCAGACCTACAGCAGATAGTTTTGTTGCTTTGAGATGTGTGCAGACCACAGAGACTATCTTCACTGTCTCTGGTTCGAGGGCAGTGACACAAAAACGAGCATAACTGATTATAGAATGAAAGTTCATGTCTTAGGTAACAACCTGTCACCCATTGTAGTTATTTACTGCATGAGAGAACATGAACAAGAACATGGCACTGATTCAAGACGGTTTGTTGAGAGACAGTTTACTGTTGATGATGGACTCACATCAGTTGCCGCACCAGAAAAGGCAGTCGATCCTTCAACAAGAACCAACGACATGTTAGCTGAATCTAGTCTCAGTTCATAGTGTAGACATAAATAAGTTAACTTCATGGTTAAAACTGTAAAACAGCTGTGGTTAAAAAGTTCTCAGAGTGAAACATCTCTCCATAAAGGATCGTTTTGGTTCCAGCAGAGTGGGTGCTCATCTCTTCTAGACAATCTTTGGGTTTTTTTGTGTCAGTGAAAACAAGCTAGCAGCACCCCAGAAACAGGCCTGGAGAACCTCAGGAATACGCTGTGTTGGCTCTGAAACGTTTGAGCCTGGGGAAACTTTCATCTCTGTGAGAATTATGAGTACAAAGCACTTCTATAGAGGTCACAAATGTTTGAATTATTGCTTTGAGTGAGTTTTGCAAACTCAGTGGTGTTTCCATTTAGCAGCTACTGATGTATTCATGTGTATTAGCTAGCTGTTTCTGTTAGCATACCACATGTACTATCAAGATGGTAACTGCATTACAGTTTTTCTCAGTCGCTTTGGTACATTTCTTGAATCATCCTCCACATTTGCAGAACAGTAAGTGCGAGTTTCTCAAAACAATTCATACAAACAGCAAAACACCATGTATTCCCTGCAAAAGCCAGCCTCTTGTTCAAAATCCTTAGTTCATCTCTCAAATGTAAATATCTGTGTTAATGAACATGTCAGTGGATCAGAATGAACAGTCCTGGTGTCATTGTGTGGATAAAACAGTCAGATTGCTGAGTCATGTTGTCATTATAACACTGTTCTCTGGACGGATGTTCTGATGGAACTATGGATAAAGTTCTAATGACAGTTATTGTAAACTGTAAGTTCCACCTTAGTGCATGTGGGAGATTGATTGCGAGAGACTGGACCAGATTCACATTGATGCTTTTACTGTTTACTGTATTGTAATCTGTTGACAGACCACGTCATTATGATACAGAAAGGAAAACAGCGCTGCAGAGCACAAAGAAAAAAAACAAAAAACTAAAGTAGAAATGTGATCGTAGGACAATCTCCTGAGGGAAAACTGTCCATGCAGCTGTAGGAATTCCAGTTCAGTCTTCCTACACCTCCTGATGTTCCTGTCTGCTGGGACACAAGTTCTCATCCACATCATGAATATCTTCTCCTGCATATTTTCCCTTCATTAGAGAAAATCAAGATTCACCTGGGAGCAATTTAACAATTCAGGACAGATTTAGAAAAAAAAAGTCTAATGGAAATGTATAGAAATATATTTGACATATTTTGACAACTTGTTCAGCCTTTTTGCATTTAAAGACTGATGTGATGAACTAATGCCTAGATGTTGTGGAGGTGAGACTATTCAACAGAGACCCATTAGAATACATTTAGATCAACAGGACAGAAGCAGCTGATAATGGAGGAAACAGCAGAGAATTGTACAGAATCATTTGTATGGATGAACCAAAGCATCTGCAACTTGTTCAAAGAAATGAGGAATTGCTTTTTTGATGTGCACAAGTGACACAATAATGTGAAGATTGAACAAGTAGTTTTGAGAATTACACTTCTGATCAGAGAAATGAACCAAAGCCAGTGATAAAAACTGCAATGAGTAGAGTTGAGGCTCAGATGGCAGGAGCTTCAGTCATTTAAACCGACCAGGATTCAGATCTGATGAAAAGATGTCAGGAAACAGTGTTGGAAATGATGTTTAGCAGCTACCATCTGATGATTTTGTCTTTACATGGTAAATTTGCATCTTTTTGTGGAACAAGGAACAACGAGCAAGGCTTTAATAGTGAGCAGGTGATACTGTGGGCAGGTGAGGTGATTACTGCAATGTGTGTCACCTGCAGTAATCAGCTGAGAGCAGGCAGGTGAAGCAGGGAGAGACAGACAGAGGGAGCCAAAGAGAGACAGGTCAAAAGAGACAGACAGATACAGAGAGACAGGAGCTGGAGCAGGGATCATGACATTCTGCATCTTTTTGTGGTACTTTTGAGTCTTTTTTGTGGTGATTTTGTGTCTCTTTGTGGTAAATTAGTTTATTTTAGTAGAGATTTTGTGTCTCTTTGTGTGGATTTTGTGTCTCTGGTTAACTATAAACTGTGCTGCTTCCATCAAAATCCACAGAAGAACAGGATTTGGTGAAAGCGTTAAAGATTGACTGTAAGTTCTCTGGACTCCACCATTAATCAGTGACAGAACAGAAGTGAGACATTATTTGTGAATCATAAACCAGAAAGTCACTGAGAGGTTTGATTTCTCTGCACACCTTCACTTTGTTTCCATCAGAACGACCAGAAAACGGTGAGTTTTCCTCCTAAAGCTGCCTGAAAATGATCCTTTAACTCCACAAACTTTGATTTTTTCACAGATTTGAATGCTTTATTATTCATAAATGGTGTTTATGTATATTTTTTACAGTAGCAGAATAAACATGGTGATCTGTCAGAGCAGGAGAATCTCAGGTGGTCATTTTCCATCTTTTTATGATGATTTGATCTGTTTTTGTGGTCATTTTCCAGCTTTTTATGGTGATTTGATCTGTTTTTGTGGTCATTTTCCATCTTTTTATGATGATTTGATCTGTTTTTGTGGTAATTTTCCATCTTTTTATGGTGATTAAATCTGTTTTTGTGGTATTTTTTGATCTTTAAATGGTGATTTTACATCGTTGTGTGGTGACTTTGTCTCTTATAGTGATTTAAAGTGTCTTTGGTGATTTTTTCCCCCTCTTTTTGGAATGATTTTGTGTCCTTTTTGTGATAATTTGCGTATTTGGGGACTGGTTTTAGTTTTGGCATCTTTTTTGTGGGGATTCTGTGTCTTCATGGTGATTTTATCTCTTGTGGCAGTTTTAAATTGATGTGGTAATTTCTAGTCTTTTTGCAGTGGTTTTGGTTGTTTTTGTGGTAATTTTCCATCTTTTTGTGGTCATTTAGATTATTTTTGTCCTGATATTTAGTGTTTTTATGATGATTTTGGTTATTTTTGTGGTGGTTTAGCTTCTTCTTGTAGTGATTTTTCATCTTTTAATGATGATTTTGGTTGTTTTTGTGGTAATTTCCGTCTTTTTGTGGTGATGACAAACAGTTTTTTTCTTGGTGTCTCTGAGCTGCTGCTTCTCTGCATTAGTTGATGTAGACAGTGAGTGGGTTTAATTTAACAGAGCAGCTCGTCTTTTGTGTTTTTCCTTTAACGACTGTGATGGTGGGAGCTTTGTGTTGTTGATCTGACCTTGGAACAGTTTTTATAGAGGAGCTGGTGTCTCATTAATGTTCCTCTTCTCTACACTTTAATCAGCTTTTATGTCACCTTCAGTGGTTTTAAACTGAAACGCTGCTGAAGTTCTGCTGTTTTATAAATGATAATTTCATTTTAACTCTGATGTCAAAGAGTCCTCATTCTGACAAATATTTAATCTACACTCAGAGAACGTTTTAAAATCATTGTTGTATTGTTTTAAAAAAGGTTCCTGAGAGGTTAAAGGTGAACTAAGATGTTTTGATGTTTCAGAGGATTTGGTCGTTAGAGAACTTTATGCTGCCTTGAAAGAGAAAAAGAAAACATCTAGAACGTCCTCAGAACATTTTCCTAACTTCCAGCTGGAGTCAAACAGTTCATCCAGATTTTAGTTTGGTTCAGTTTTCATCGTTCTGCATCATTACTCCACCAAAGAACGGCATACGTTTGTCTGTCTGTCTGTCTGTCTGTCTGTCAGCAACATTACTCAAAAACAGACCAACGGATTTGGATGAAATTTTCAGTGAAGGTCAGAAATGACACAAGGACCAAGTGATTAGATTCTGGCAGTGATGCATCTTATAGTCTGGATCCACGGATTTATTAAAGATTTCTGGATCACTGCCAGATAGCAGCACGGCGTCACTGTAACCATGACAACCAGTGAACACTACATCAGCTGATTGTGATCCTACTACAAATCCACCACTGAGGAGTTATCAGGACTTATCCATCAGAAATGATCCAAGGAACAACCGATTCAATTGTGGGGGTGTTTCTGAGTCCCATCAGTTCCTGCCGCCCGCTACATATTTAGGTCACGTGATTCGGTATCTGTACATAAGGAACACATGCATCACACACGCCTGTGCTCAGTGTAAGTTCATGTTGTTTGTGGGTACATCTGTATTAAATGGACACATTCTGATCATCAATAACTAACTGTAAAGGAATTAATTCCAGCCTTCTTCATGGAATAGGTATAACCACCACATCTTCATTAGGAACTTCATCACCATAGACCACCAAATGACAAGTAACAACTTCCCGGCACTCACAGAATACTTCATTTATCCGTGCACACATCCTTCAGAATAAAAGCATGCTTCAAAACAATGAGTAAAGGCATATAAATTTCATGTTGCTTAACACTAATTTAAAAAAAAATGCTGCATTTCTACAAACATATGCTGCATTTCTGACAATGCCACATGGGGGAATGAGCAGCCTTGGTGGAGGACTGCGCTCTCTGAATGCTTTTCTTGTTATGTTGTTTCTTCAAAGGTTTCATCCCCAAGTTTTGTGGTGATTTTTCATCTTTTTGTGTGATTTTGTGCCTTTTTGTGACAATTTTGCATCTACTTGTGGTGATTTTATCTCTTTGTAGAGTTTTTTTTGTCTCCATATGATAGTTTTCAATTAATTTTGTAGTAAGTTTGCAGCTGTTTGTGGTGATTTCACCTCTTTCTGTGGTAATTTTGTGGGAATTTAACATATTTTTGTGGTGATTTTATCTCTTTTTGTGTTGATTTTGGTTCTTTTTGTGTCTCCGTGGTGATTTCACCTCTTTTCATGGTAATATTGCCTCTTTTTGTGGTAGTTTTGTGAGAATTTAGCATGTTTGTGTCTTTTGTAGTCATTTTGCACCTGCTTGTGGTGATTTTGTGTCTCTTTGTGGTAGTTTTGGCCCTTTTTGTGGTTATTTTGTGCCTTTTATTGTGATTTTTTTTCATTTTTTTGTGGTAATCTTCGCCTTTTCTGTGGTGGTTCTTCATCTTTTTATGGCAACGTTGGGGAGTTTTCAACATAAACAGCTGGTTTTGATTCTGTCTGTCAGATCTCACCTGTCTGACTGTTTCCTGTCTGTCTGACTGTTTCCTGTCTGTCTGACTGTTTCCTGTCTTTCTGACTGTTTCCTGTCTGTCTGTTTCCTGTCTGTCTGACTGTATCCGTCCTGATAGTTTGTGTCTTATCCGTCCTCCACATGGTGTTTCCTGCAGCAGAAACTGACTGAGGATTTGTTCTGATGCAACGCTGAGACATGATTCTGTTTTTCATAATTATCTCTGTCACACAAACAGGAACATCTGCAGCAGACAAATAGAACTTTCTGACTTCATGTAGGACAGACTCTGAGTCTGATGCTGAAACACTCAGATCTACAATATTTACTGATTTACTCAAAACACACGGAAAGTACACGAGTCACATGAAAATAGTTGATAGGAGGAGAGTTGAAATGACTTCCTGCCGTCTGTGGACTCTGGTTGGTGTTCTATTTAACCTAAAATGGCTTTCAGCTGAATGATAATAAGTATAAAGTGAATATTCTGCAGGTCCTGACCTGCTTTTTGCACATACTTGAGTTGTTTTCAGTCTTCTAACACAGGCAAGACCTAGTTTGATTCACAACTCAACATATTCACAGTTTAGATCTGAGCAAAAAATGTCACTGAAACTTTTCAGTTTTTTCTGAGATCCTGCTGATCTGTGGTGATTTTGTGGCTCTTTGTCGTCATGGTTTTGTTCCTTTGTGGTAGTTTTGGTCATCTTGGCACTTTGTGGAAATTTTGCATCTTTTTTTAGTGATTTTGCATTTTTTTGTGGTGATTTTTCATTTTTTTGTGGTGATTTTGTGTCTTTTTGGGGTTATTTTTAGTCTTTTTGTGGTAATTTTGCATTTTTTTGTTGTGATTTTGTGTTTTTTCGTGATGATTTTGTGTCTTTGTGTGTTTTTGCAGGGATTTTGTGTCTTTTTGCAGTGATTTTGTGTCTCATTGTCATGATTTTGCATCTTTTTGTGATGATTTTGTGTCTTTTTGTAGTGGTTTTTGTGTCTTGTAGTGATTTTGTGCCTTTTTGTGGTGATTTTTAATCTTTTTGTGGTGATTTTGCTTCATTTTGTGGCCATTTTGTGTCCTTTTGTGGTGATTTTGTGTCTTTCTGGTAATTTCACATGGTTTTGTGTTGATTTTGAGTCTTTTTCTGATAATTTTGTCTCTATTTGTGGTATTTGACGAGCTACTCAACACATTCATGGTTCAGATTGAGCAGCTAATGCCTGAGACTTGACATTTCCACAGTTTTATCAGAGATCCTGCTGAGGAGGAGACGTCTGAGGAGTTTTCTGCTCAACAGCTTCTCTCAGCGGGTGAGAAAATCACATTGACAGCTGCAGTGCATGATGGGAGAATGTGATCGATGCGTCTATGTCTGTGTTTCTAGACGATGAGCTGGGAACTCAGGCAGAATTACACTTTAGAGCTGTGTTTAAACCTGATTATCTTCCCTGTGAACTCCAAGCTGCATCATCTGGGGGTTTTTCTGGTTGTTTCTGTTGGATTTAACTCAATGTTTGACTGTTTTACTCATTCTTCTCTACAATTTAAAGTCCTGAAGCTCCACGGAAACAGAACAAAAACAGGTGACTGCTGGTGTTTTACTATATGTAGCATTTCAATTTATTTCCATTCCTGCCTCTTATCTGCTCAGAAACACTGCCTGCAGTTCAACAGAAAAGTCACTGAATCACTCATGGCTCCACAACACAGACTTTTTTTTTGGTATTTTGCAGAATCTTGTTATTACAAATAGTATCTTTTTGCATTTTTTTAATGAGTCATTTGGGGGGAAAAAATATTTTTGAAGAAGTGTCATGATTTTGAGCCCAGATTTGGTTAATTTTTCACATGATCTGTTCCCGAAACATCAGAAAGCTGAAAATGTGATTATTTTTTTGCTTCTGTTTTTACAGTTTTGGGCAAAATCACCACAGAGAAGGTGGTAATCACCACAAAAAGACACAAAATCACCACAAAGAGACACAAAATCACCACAAAAATAGACAAAATCACCACAAAAATAGACAAAATCACTACAAGAACAGACAAAATCATCACAGAACGACACAAAATCACCACATAAATAGACAAAATCACCATAGAGAGATGCAAAATGACCACAGGAACTCAACATCGTCACAAAAAGAGCTGACATATCCACATAGAGACACAGAATCACCACAAAAAGACACAGAATCACTACAAAAAGACAAGCAAGCAATATCACGACAAAAGTAGACAAAATCAGCATGAAGAGATGCAAAATGACCACAGGGACTTAAAATCATCACGGAAGGGGCCAAAAACACCATAAAGACACACAAAACAATACAGAAAGATGTAAAATGACCACAACAAGAACCAAAATCACCACAAAATCACGACAAAACAAGACAAAATCAACATAAAGAGACATAAAACCGCCACAAAAATATGTAAAATTAGCATAAACAAGGACATAAGTCTTCACAATGAGAGGAAAATCATGACAGACGCACAAAATAACCCCAAAAGGAGACAAAAACACCACAAAGACACACAAAATTACCACATAAAGACAGAGAGTTTCCTGCGGTTTCTCAGATGATGGAGATGTTTTATCTCTTTCTTCACCAGGCCATGGAGCAGGACAAGCCGTGGGCGCTGATCTCAGAAGTCGGAGGGGACTGTGGTCTCCTGGAGGATCATCTGGACATCGTGAAGCGTCACTTCCAGGTGGTCTGCTACCAGGACTTCCTGCAGAACCCGGAGCTCCACGGCCCTCAGGTCCAGGCCCTGCTGATGTGGAGGTACTACCCTGAAGCCCAGCCGGCTCTGCTGAGGATGCTGCCCTCCCTGAAGGTGGTGTCCAGCGGAGGAACCGGCGTCGACCACCTGGACGTCTCCTTCATCAACGGCCTCGGCGTCAAGGTCTCCAACACGCCGGGCGTGGTGTCTCGGGCCACCGCTGATCTGGCCATGGGACTGCTGCTGGCGTCGGCCCGGAGGATCCTGGAGGGTGAGGTGGAGGTTACCCAGAACCAGAACCAGAACCAGAACCAGAACCAGGAGGTTCTTCATGATGGAGACAAACGTACCTGTTTCTGAGCCGTGACACATTTATTTCACTGATCCGCTAAATCTTAGTCTAAAATTGCCCAAAATGATTTTAAACTCATCCAAAGTATCAAATAAACGTCCAAAATGCCTCTAAATTGTCCAAATTGACTCCAAAAATGTCTACAATAACTTGAAAAATGATCCAAAAGAACATAAAATTGTACAAAATGACTCAAAATGTATTCAGTGTAACAAAATAAGTCTAAACTGACATGAATTGTCCAAACAACACTTGAAAACTGTCCAGAATTACATTAAACGAGTTCAAAATTACTGAAAAATTCTCCATAAGTCACGGACAGTTGGAGGTTTTTTTGTGATTTTGGACAATTTTAGTCCAGTTTGAGTCTCTTTATCATCAGTAGAAAGATGTTTCTCCATGCTGGATGGATCTCCAACTACTAGAAGATGTTCCACCATGCTGGATGGATCTCCAACTACTAGAAGATGTTTCTCCATGCTGAATGGATCTCCAACTACTAGAAGATGTTTCTCCATGCTGAATGGATCTCCAACTACTAGAAGATGTTTCTCCATGCTGAATGGATCTCCAACTACTAGAAGATGTTTCTCCATGCTGGATGGATCTCCAACTACTAGAAGATGTTTCTCCATGCTGAATGGATCTCCAACTACTAGAAGATGTTTCTCCATGCTGAATGGATCTCCAACTACTAGAAGATGTTTCTCCATGCTGGATGGATCTCCAACTACTAGAAGATGTTTCACCATGCTGAATGGATCTCCAACTACTAGAAGATGTTTCTCCATGCTGAATGGATCTCCAACTACTAGAAGATGTTTCTCCATGCTGGATGGATCTCCAACTAGAAGATGTTCCACCATGCTGGATGGATCTCCAACTACTAGAAGATGTTTCTCCATGCTGAATGGATCTCCAACTACTAGAAGATGTTTCTCCATGCTGGATGGATCTCCAACTACTAGAAGATGTTTCTCCATGCTGAATGGATCTCCAACTACTAGATGTTCCACCATGCTGAATGGATCTCCAACTACTAGAAGATGTTTCTCCATGCTGAATGGATCTCCAACTACTAGAAGATGTTTCTCCATGCTGAATGGATCTCCAACTACTAGAAGATGTTTCACCATGCTGAATGGATCTCCAACTACTAGAAGATGTTTCTCCATGCTGAATGGATCTCCAACTACTAGAAGATGTTTCACCATGCTGAATGGATCTCCAACTACTTCCTCCTCTGTTCTGTTTCTGAGCCATGCTGACTTTATTTATTCATCCAGTAGCTTTGGTTTTACTCTCAGTTTCTCTTGTCTCCATTTTATGTCTTATTTTTGTTGTTTCGTTTCATTTTGATTATTTTATGCATTTTTTTCTAGGCATTGTTTTGTCTCATTGTATCTCATTTTTCTTGTTTTCTGTCTTTTTTGTCTCATTTTGGTCATTTTTTGTCTTGTTTTTGTCATTTTGTGTGTGTTTTGGACAGTTTTGTCCCCTGATGATCATTCAAGGTCTCATTTTTCTTGTTTTCTGAGTCATTTTGGCCATTTTTCTTCTCATTTTGTCATTTTCTGTCTTATTTTTGTCGTTTTGTGTCTCTTTGTGGTCATATTGTCTCCTCATACTACAGATGTTGAACTGTTTCCATGATTACAGCCTCTACAGACAGTTTTGTGTCTCGTTTTTGGTCATTCTGTGCCTCATTTTTTGTTGTTTTAAGTCACTTTGGCACAATTTTGTCTCTTTCCTTTTGATATTTGTCTCTTTTTGTCCATTTTTATGTCTCGTTTTTGTTGTGTAGTGTCTCTTTGTGCTCATTTTGGCTCCTCCTACTGTAGATATTTTTCTATCTCCATGTTTCCTCCAGACTTTTTCTCTCCACTCTGGGTTTAGATTCATTCTATTAAAACGCTTTAGAGGCACACATCTTCTTCTTCTAGCGCCTCTCCAGCATCCATATTCTATAAATAGTTTGAATAAATGTGTGTAAAACATGCAGATGAAAACCCAACAGGTATTTACGGTGGTTCCCCAGACGGTAATGAGCGTCGGCAGGTGGGAGGCCAGACAGATTATTTCCCTGTTTGTGCCTCCTGGAGGTCTGCAGGAAATAAATAAAGAAGTGAAGCCGATGAATAATTGGGAGGTTTTGGTCCCGGCAGGTCATCTGGTCGCCAGAGACCCCGAGACGAGGCGCATCCCTCTGAACCTGGTGGGAACCGACGTCTCCGGGGCCACGCTGGGCATCGTGGGGATGGGAGACACCGGCTTCAACATCGCCCAGAGAGGACACGGCTTCGAGATGGACGTCCTCTACCACAACAGGAACAGGAGGTCTGAGAGACAAACAGGAAGTCTGGTGGAGAAAGGGGCCAAAGAGTAGAATAAAATATGCTAACCATCCTCACAATGAAAAACAAAGAATGTTTTAATGTCGACGTTGTTGACAGATTTGACCCGTTTTATGTTCAATCATCAGGAAAATTAATACTTCCAAGACCAAGAATCCTTTCCTGAAAAACTCCATTGATAATTGGTATAAAGTGCACAAGCATATTGGAGACACTCCATCTACTTCCCGCTTTGCCCCGATATGGGGTAATATCAGTGCAGGAAGGGCAGATGGTGGCTTTAAAATGTGGACAAATAAAGGTGTGCAGAAAGTAGAAGATGTTTATATTCAGGGCAGCCTCCTTACATTTGAACAATTATGCCAGGTGTACGATATTCCTAAAAAACATTTCTTTAAAAAAACAATAAGAATGCCAACAATAAAAATAAAAACAACACAATAATAAACTATATTTCTGTGGTGCTTTTCTAAACCAGAAGTTTTTTTCAGAACAGCATCATACAATATAAGACAACAATGAAGTAAAACAATTGTATTAATGGAAAATACAGCTAAAGTATGCTGTGTACATGAAATATAATATATACATTTATACACACATATATCCATAAATACACATAAATACACACAGAGAGATTAAAAAACAAAGTGGGGAAAATCTGTAACAGTTTAGGAATGATTTACCATTTTTCAATCCTTAATAACATAAAAATAGCAGCAAATATCTGTAAAATAATCCGATTTTTGATAACTTTAATACAGAAAACAGGAATAATCTGCACAATAACAGTAAATTAAAAACTAATTATTGTAGATATTTCCCATGTGTGGTTCCACAAACAGTGACTGTAGCGTCTGACAGACATCAGGACTAACCAGTGTGTTAAATGGAGCTTCATTTCTTTTCCTCCTGCAGGAGTTTGGAGGACGAGCAGGCGGTCGGAGCGACGTTCTGCCAGAACCTGGATGAGCTGCTGAGGAGGTCGGACTTCGTGGTTTTGGCGGTGAGGTTGACCTCGGAGACGACCGGACTGATCGGAAGCAGAGAGCTGGAGCTGATGAAGCCGACGGCGACGCTGGTCAACATCAGCAGAGGTGGGAATGGAGCTCCAGATGTTCATGAATATAATAATAATAATGTAATAACATCTGTGATCTCTTCAGGCCAGGTGGTGGATCAGGACGCTCTGGTCCAAGCTCTCCGCTCAGGAACCATCCGGGCTGCAGCTCTGGACGTGACTCATCCTGAACCTTTACCCAGGTCTGGAAAACACTCTCAGATTAGTGAAGACACGTTCAAATGACTCCAAAAAAACAGAGAAACGGACTCAAATAGCCCAAAAATAACCTGAAAACCATCCAGAATTACATTAAACAACTTAAAGGGACTGAAAATGTGTTCATAAGTCATAGACAATCAGAATTTTTTGTCATTTTAGGTCATTTTTAGTCCAGTTTTGAGTCTCTGCTCATCATCTGCAGAAAGCTGTTTCACCATGCTGAATGGATCTCCAACAACCTCCTCTGTTCACTGTTTCTGATCCATGCTGCGTTTATTCATTTATCCAGTAGCTTTGATTTTGCTCTGTTTAAAATTGGCCAAATTCTTTTGAGAATTTCAGACTTGAAGTCTGAAACTTGTCTAAAATAACTCAAAAAATCATCTAAAATGACATAAAATCGTCCAGAATGATTCAGATTTGTCCAATCACCAACAAAACAGTCTAAATTGACATGAAATGTCTAAAAAAAAACTTGAAAACTGTCCAGAATTACATTAAACATGTTCAGAATCACTGTAAATTTTTTCAAAAGTCATGGAGAATTTGAGTTTTTTTTTTCTTATTTTCTGTCTCATTTTTGTCATTTTGTTGCTCACCTCTTCAAAATGATTTTCAGTCTTGTCCAAAGTATCAAAAAATGTCCAAAAAATGCCTCAAAATCTGTCTGAAATAACTTAAAAACATGTTCAAGGTAACATAAAACCCTCCAAACTGATGTGGATTATCCAAAAATAACACAGAATTACTTCAAACAATTTGAAAATGACTGAAAACTTGTCATGGACCCTTAGGTTTTTGTGGTTTTGGGCGTTTTTTTAGTCCAGCTTTGAGCCTTTTACTGAGGTCTGAGCTCCTCTGTGAGATCATTGAGATCAGAATCACGTTAAAGCCATGCTGTTGGTGCTTCGTCCTGCAGGGATCATCCTCTGTTCAGCCTCCCCAACGTCCTCATCACCCCCCATGTGGGCGCCAACACCCCCAGCACCGGCGGCAGGATGGTGGAGATGATGGTTGAGAGCGCTGTGGCAGCGATCAGAGGTTTACCGGTTCCCAACGAAGTCAAACCCAACTGATCAGCTCACAGCCTCACCGGGCAGGTCTTAGAGAGGATATGAAGACAAGAAAACAAGTTAGAATGTATTTAAAGAGTTTGATCAAGCCTCTGACTGCAGATTATTACTGAAATCTAGTAGAATTAAACACTAAAAAGAATGATTTCATGACCTCATACACACTGACTGCAAAACCTATGGTTTATGGTTAAAACCTCAGTTTCTGGTTGAGAACTTGGTGATATTTCGTCTAAAACCTCGTTAATCCAGATAAAATGTGGCTCCAGCATCAGCGTGGAGCGTTATTCTGCTGATTTATTCAGCTGTGCAGTGAAAGATGGAATATTGATCGTTGTCTTACTGCTCTGGAAGGAGAAATATGTGCAACGTTTCATATAAAACACCATAAATATGGATTTATACAGGCTTCAAACAGTCATGTACATTAGTGTAAAACCATGCTGACTGCTGTAACATGCATGTGGAAATATAATATGTTGTAAGGGTGGAAGATGTCTGCTGTCATTTTAATAGAAAACATACAAGACACATGATACATTCCAGCAACTTTTTTTTGGTAATTTTGTGTCTCTATTTGGTCACTTTATGTGTCTTTGTGATGATTTTATCCCTCTGTGGAAATTTTTTGTCTCATCTTTCTTGCTTTGTGTCTCATTCTTGTCATTTTGTGTCTCATTTTTCTTGTTGTGTGTGGGGATACTTTTGTCTCAAGTGTCCATTTATTATCTTTGTTTTTGTCATCTTGCGCCTCATTTTTGTTGTTTCATTTTGGTCATTTTATGCATCGTTTTTGTAGTTTTGTGTCACAGTTTGGTCAACTGAGTTTTGTCAAACTGAGTTTTGTTCATTTATGATCATTCTGTGTCTCATTTTTCTCATTTTGCTTGTCATTTGTTCAAAATGATTTTTCAATCTTGTCC
Organism: Amphiprion ocellaris; assembly: GCF_022539595.1. Lineage (NCBI taxonomy): Eukaryota > Metazoa > Chordata > Actinopteri > Pomacentridae > Amphiprion > Amphiprion ocellaris. The sequence goes on along the minus strand of NC_072776.1, from coordinate 34,700,995 downwards.
AAAGTATAAAAAAAAACATGCAAAAATGCCTCAAAATGGTCCAAAATGTCTCAGAATCGGTCTAGAATAACTTTAAAACATGTCCAAAGTAACATAAAACCGTCCAAACTGACTCTAATTATCCAAAATAACTGGAAAACAGCATCTCGTAAACAAGTCACTCAGTGACGGTTGTAAAGTTGAAAATGTGCCGATTCTTTCTGTTTTTACAGTTTCTGACTCTGATAGATGATCTCATGGGGCCATGTTGTCATGTTTCAACTAGTCCCTTTTGAAATAATTCCTTTAAATCCCAGATCAGTGTTTCGTTTTGATTCTCCTTTTATATTTAGTTGTTTTGTTCTGTTTTTGTTGGGTTGAGAATCTCAAAGAAACATGATCCAGATGTGAACATTCAATCAACATCTGTGAAAACCTTTCACTTCTATTTTCATCATTTTTAAACTGTTTTTGTTTGGCTAAAAGCAGATATTGTAGCTTCCTGCTGCTTGCTCCTTCATGAATGAACTAAATATATATTTTTAATGAATCTTCAGCTCTGTTTAGGTCCCAGACTGTGTGAACGCAGAGGTTTTCCGTCTGTTTAACAGCAGACTTTATGTTTCTGGAGACGTGCCGGCCGATCGTCAGACAGATTGAAGAAACTCTGGACATCTGATGAGTTCAAGCTGAACGTGACTCGATGCTTCACCCCGTCAGGCAGAAACACCGTCTTTATTCACCCAGACACAAATATGTTCCGTCCAGATGATGTTTTTCATCAACACGAGGAAATGTTGTTGGAGTCGATGTGCCAAGTGGTCAAATGTTTGCTCTGTGGGATTTCTCTCTGCATCATCCACTGGAAGCAAATAAAACAGGATGAGGTTTCTGTGTTTCACGTCGAGGCGCTCGCTGCTCCTGTTTAACTCAAAGAATCAGCTTTTGGACAAATATTGAACGAGTCGTCAGCCGACAGGAAGCAGGAGAGAGTTCATGAGGAGCAGTTTATTATAGACGGGATGGTTTCACTTCTTTAATCCAACAACAAACTGGAGGTTGAAGATCTCTGAAATGAAAAATGTAACATCAGACATCTGGAACTTCCTGTAAATAAGTAAAAGTCTCTTCATGTGTTTTCAGAATGCATTTCTGACACAATTTACACATTATCACTTCGGTTTTTTACATCTGGCGACCACAAAGAGACACAAAATGACCACTAACAGACACTAAAACAGCCACAAAAAGACACAAAATGACCACAAAGATGTGAAGTCACCACAAACACACACAAAAATGACTGCAGAGACAAAAAATAACCAAAAAGACACTAAGTGCAAAAAAAACATAAAATGATCACAAAAGACACAAAACCACTAAAATGAGACACAAAACAAACACAAAAAGACACAAAACCACCACAAAGATACTCAAAATAACTTAAAAAGACATGAAATGACCACAAAGACACACAAAAAGGACTGCAGAGACACAAAATGACCACAAAGAGAAATAAAACAACCATAAATAAACATGACAACTACAAAAAGACAGAAAATGACTGCAAAAATAAATAAATAAAATCAGGCAGCAATGTTGCTAGAAAATTAAGCTAAAAAGACAAAAGCAAAAACACAAATTACAAATTACATTTTTAGCTGATTTAAATCCAGTAAAACTCTAATTTTGTGGTCACACTGCAGTAAGTAAAGTAAAAACAGTGAAATATGCAGAAAAATATGAACAATAATTATTATTTGTATAAAAACTGATTTTTACTGTTGACATTATGAATTTTTTATTGTCACAGTTTAAATACACATTTAAATACCTTTTTTCTATTATTTTAATAAATATTGCTATTTTTGTTCAAAAGAGTGAAAAGATGTAAAAATTATTAATATTTAATACAGGAAAAATAAAGTAACTTTACAGCAGGTGCTCTAGGAACTACACGGTGCCAGACCCCCCCAGCCTGTTCGATGGCCACGTCTGGCCCATGTACCTGCAACACAAGAACATCAATTTTCCATTTAAAAAACACAGATATTTGCTTTTATATTTTTAGGTGGTTAACAGGATAATTGCTATTATTTTTAATTCAGTAAAATGGCAAAAATTGGGCAGCAAATGTGTCAGAAAAAAATACATAAAAAATCTAAGGAATTCTGTAAAATAAATACATTTAAAAAAAATTTATATATGGAAAAAAAATATTTTTAGCTGATTTAAATCCAGTAAAACTATAATTTTAGAGTCCCAAATAACTATTTCAGATTTTTGATGAATTCATTATATATGTTAGTATGTATGTTAGTAAATTATTTTAAAAAAAGTGAAATATGCAACAAAATAGTTATTCTAATTATTTTTTTGATAAAAACAGATTTTTATTGTGGACTTTATGTATTTTTTCACTGTCACAGTGATCATGTAAATATTTTTTTTCTGTGATTTTAGTAAATATACCAATGTTTTTGTTCAAATGCATGAAAAAATATGCAAATTATTAATATCTAATACAGGAAAAGTTATGTAACTTTGCATATATATATGTATATATATATATATATATATATATATATATATATATATATATATATATATATATATATATATATATATATATATATATATATAATGTTGAAACTGTATTTTCTGTTAAACTCTGAAGTGAAGCCTCATTTTAAAGAGTTTTTCTGTCTAAATCTAGTGTGAGAAGCTGCTCAGCCTCCAGTGGATGCAGATGTTGGTATTTTCTGGGACTCTGTAGAAGCAGAAAAACTCCCCATGACGTTTAAAGTGAGAGTATCCTGATTACGGCTGAAGGTCGAGTTCTGACCGTAGAACCCAAATGAGGCTCCTGAGGTCTGCCAGTGAGCCGCTGCCACTCACTCTCTATCTATAATTGTATTTTAAAAAGGGCAGCGTGTCTGGAAATGAAGGGCGGCTTACCGAGGCCTCCCTGAAGCCCAGCAGCAGCCACTCGGCCGGCTGCCTCCCTCCAAGGAGGCCCACATGGAGGCTGCCTGAGGCCACCTGACCTCCGAGGAGAGAGGCGTCCTTGAGATCTTCTGATGGAGCTGCAGCTCTCCTCACTTTTATTTAGGTTAAATCACTGCAGCAGGAACATGTGAGAGCTGCTGGAAATAATCAGGATTAACATTCAGGAGAGTTTAGAACCAGAGGAAGATTACAAGATTATTATTCACACAATATTACCAGGTTTAGACTTAATTTAGTCCTTGTTTAGTCCTTGTGTGGCTGCACAGACATCTACCAGACTTCATGCAAATATTCCTCATTTCAGACCTGACTTTATTAAATATTTGTGATGCTGCACGCGTCTGAAGTACTGGACTTCATGCCAAATATTCACAATTTTTGATCTGAAGTTATTTAGATTTTTCTGAAAACCCTGATGACGGCCCAAAAAAGGAAGAGGAGGCAGGGCTTTACCAGGCTGTGTTCAGTCGGGGTGGAGAACTGTTGACCCGTACTGGGGACATTGTCGGGTGTTGGAAAGAGAATTTCAAGGAACTCCTGAACCCAGTAAACACGTCCTCTAAAGAGGAGGTAGAGCCTGAAGACTCGGGGAGATCTTTGTCCATATCCATGGCAGAGGTTGCTGAGGTAGTTAAGAAGCTCCTCGGTGGCAAAGCGCCAGGTGTGGATGAGGTGTGTGTTGTGGATCTGGAGAAGGTCTTCGACTGTGTCCCCTGAGGGGCTCTGTGGGGGTACTGAGGGAGTATGGAGTACTGAGGGAGTATGGAGTACTGAGGGAGTATGGGTACTGAGGGAGTATGGAGTACTGAGGGAGTATGGGGTACTGAGGGAGTATGGAGTACTGAGGGAGTATGGGGTACTGAGGGAGTATGGGGTACTGAGGGAGTATGGGGGTACTGAGGGAGTATGAGGGAGTATGGGGTACTGAGGGAGTATGGGGTACTGAGGGAGTATGGGGTACTGAGGGAGTATGGAGTACTGAGGGAGTATGGAGTACTGAGGGAGTATGGGGTACTGAGGGAGTATGGGGTACTAAGGGAGTATGGGGTACTGAGGGAGTATGGGGTACTGATGGAGTATGAGGGAGTATGGGGTACTGAGGGAGTATGGGGTACTGAGGGAGTATGAGGGAGTATGGGGTACTGAGGGAGTATGGGGTACTGAGGGAGTATGGGGTACTGAGGGAGTATGGAGTACTGAGGGAGTATGGGGTACTGAGGGAGTATGGGGTACTGAGGGAGTATGGGGTACTGAGGGAGTATGGGGTACTGAGGGAGTATGGGGTACTGAGGGAGTATGAGGGAGTATGGGGTACTGAGGGAGTATGGGGTACTGAGGGAGTATGGGGTACTGAGGGAGTATGGGGTACTGAGGGAGTATGGAGTACTGAGGGAGTATGGAGTACTGAGGGAGTATGGAGTACTGAGGGAGTATGGGGTACTGAGGGAGTATGGGGTACTGAGGGAGTATGGGGGTACTGAGGGAGTATGAGGGAGTATGGGGTACTGAGGGAGTATGGGGTACTGAGGGAGTATGAGGGAGTATGGGGTACTGAGGGAGTATGGGGTACTGAGGGAGTATGGAATACTGAGGGAGTATGGAGTACTGAGGGAGTATGGGGTACTGAGGGAGTATGGGGTACTGAGGGAGTATGAGGTACTGAGGGAGTATGGGATACTGAGGGAGTATGGGGTACTGAGGGAGTATGGGATACTGAGGGAGTATGGGGTACTGAGGGAGTATGAGGGAGTATGGGGTACTGAGGGAGTATGGGGTACTGAGGGAGTATGAGGCACTGAGGGAGTATGAGGCACTGAGGGAGTATGAGGCACTGAGGGACTATGGGGTACTGAGGGAGTATGAGGCACTGAGGGAGTATGAGGCACTGAGGGACTATGGGGTACTGAGGGAGTATGGGGTACTGAGGGAGTATGGGGTACTGAGGGAGTATGGGGTACTGAGGGAGTATGGGGTACCAGGCTCACTGATATGAACCATTCAGTCCCTGTACAACCAAAGTGAGAACAGTATCAGCATACTCAGCACAAAGTCAGACACGTTTCCTCCGGTGTTCCACCACTTTTTTCAGTTTTTAAATACTTTTGCACAACTGTAGTTGTTTTGCATTGTTTTGGAGTGTTGTTTGATCATTTTAAAGTTATTTTAGAAAGTTTTTGTAACATTGGACACATGTTGGTTACATTTTGGGACATTTTAACCAGATTTTAAGTCATTTTGAACGGTTTTGAAGTTATTTTGAACATTGCACCAAAACAGCTGGCACACTGAGCTCTGCTGTCATATTAGAGTCACTAGAATCAGAGTTAATATCTAAAATGTTCAATCTTCAGCTGCTGGTTGGCTGGATGAGTGGGAGGAAGAAGTCTAATGAACTCTGAGCAGTGACCTTCCTACGTAGAATTAACATAAATCCATCCTGGAAAAACGGGATAAAAATACGAAGCAGCAGCAGATGAGACGCTGAAGTCTGCAGGGATTGAAGAAGCTTCTCGCTGATCCTGGTGAGTCACGTCGAGGAGCTGCGTGAAACAGAAACCGACATCCTGCCGTTTCCTCTCAGAGCTCGGCTGGATCTGGTGTTTGTTCGCGGCTTCGTCAGCGGCCCGGCCTCATGTTCCATTTCTATTTTTGCATGTTCGACTACAGCAGATGAAAGAGCGCCGAGGTTTTTTCGCCTCAAAGCTCAAGTTCCTTTTGAAAGAGTACTTCTTTTATTTATTTATTTCCTCCTCTTCTGCGAGAGAACAGCCAACTGTATTATTATCCAGAAGGAGTTGGAGGAAAACTCCAGCCTTAATTAAAGCACAAGAGGAGAAGTCTGCTTCTTATTTTAGGATTAACAAAGGCTCAAAGCTTCAGTCTCATTGCTGAAGGCTGCAGTCTGAAAGTGAAGCTTTGACGTCAAATCTGAGAGAAATACAGGAATATATACTTACAGAGCACTTTATTAGGGACAGCAGTTATTAATGTGGTGATGATGTAATAAAGTTTCATCTGAATAAAACATCAGGAAGAGGAAAAATGTGATTTCAGGGACTTTATCTGAGCTCTGGTTGTTGGTTTGAGTGTTTGTGAAGCTGCTGATCTTCTAGATTTTCATTACGATGATCTCAAAAGTTGAGTCATTTTGGACATTTTTGAGTTTTTTCAAAGTTTTAAAGTAATTTTGGACCAATTTTAGTCAAGATGAAGAGGTTTTGAATCATTTTGGACACATAAGATAAGATAAGATAAGATAAGATAAGATAAGATAAGTCCTTTATTTCTCCCCATGCCAGGGGAAATGTACATTGTTACAGCAGTTTATGTAGCAACATTGGATGTATTTTGAGATATTTTGAGATATTTTGACCAAATTTAGGCCCAATGGACAAACGAGACACAAAGTGACAAAAACAAGACACAAAATGACAGAAATGAGACACAAAATGACAAAAACAAGACATAAAGTGACAAAAACAAGACACAAAATGACAGAAATGAGACACAAAATGACAAAAACAAGACACAAAATGACAGAAACAAGACACAAAATGACAGAAATGAGACACAAAATGACAAAAACAGGACACAAAATGACAAAAATGAGACACAAAATGACAGAAATGAGACACAAATTGACAGAAGCAAGACAGAAAACGACAAAAACGAGACAAAATGACAAAAATGAGACAGAAAACTACAAAAATGAGACAGGAAATGCCAGAGATGAAACAGAAAATGACAGAAGCGTCATCACCAGGCTATGCTAACTTGTTGTGGGACACACGTTCCATTAACAATGAATAACATACGTAGAATTCTTCTCTGCTATTTGATCAGGAGCGTTGTTCTTGGCGGCTGGTTATCCTGACAGCTCTCTCCTGTCGCTTCCTCTGGTGCTTTTAATTAACACTTCCATGGTGTTAACGGCTGGATGTGGGCACAGGGAGAAGCTGCGAACACCACTAGATGTGTTTTCTATTTTCAACCGCCAGCAACAAACAGCTGCAAGGAGAGGAAATGGAACGAGTGAAGACATTATTATTCATTTACATCTGAGTGGAGCTTCTGGCCTCATTCAGCAGCAGAGAACTGCTGCTCTGTGGTCAGCATCTCCTCCTTTTAGTGGACTTTTCCATCCTCACATTTCAGTTTTCTTCCTGTCAAAGTGTCTCCAAGATGCAATCAAAGCTGAGAGTCGGTCGCTTGGAGAGATTCACGCTGAGCTGACGGCATGTGGAGAATCACACGAGCTCATATTCTGCTTTTTCACATGATAGAGCTGCTTTTTCTGCTCTTTCATTGCACAAGGAACACAGAAATGAAGCAGCAAGATCTTTTTTTTTAAAGTACAGGATGGATGTGTAAAGATAAAATATTAAAGTCTCGTCAAAAAGCTGTTTTTACTTCTGGATATAGTACATTACTGAACGTACATGAAATTATAAGGGATTAATGTGTCTTATTTTTGTCATTCTACGTCTTGTCTTAGTGGTTTTGTCTTGTTTTAGTCGTTTTGCATCTTGTTGTGGTTTTGTGTCTTGTTTCTGTCATTTTGTGTCTTGTTTTAGTTGTTTTGTTTCTTATTTTTGTCATTTTGTGTCTTGTTTTTGTTGTTTTGTGTCTTGTTTTTGTCATTTACATCATCCAACAGTTGTCCTACAGAATGGGCAGAGCAAACCTCGGTCCTCTCTTCTATTTTTCATGTTTTCATAACAATGTCAGCATTGACTGAAAGGTCTTTCTCCTGTTGAAACTCCTGGTTTGAAGCTTTTCTTCTACGCAACATGTTAGCATCCTGCTAGCAGCTAGCCTCCATTAAAGAGCCAGCAGCTGCCTCACACATTATTTCTTCACCATGTCGACACTCAGACGTAGTGTTAGAACCTCCAGAGGCCGCAGAATAACTGAGGTTAAATCGCCCTGAACCCAACAAGCTTTGACATGACAACAACTTGAAGTGTTGTTTCTCAAACTGCTGAGCGGTAGCTGTCAGGACTTCATGTGATGCTGCACTATCAATACATTTTTATATACAGGGTGGTCTAGACTTATGTTGGAGTCCTGTTCCTACAGCACGGCAGTTTTCACCCTCAGTCACAACTCATATATGTACATTAGTAGCTATAGCACTCAGCTACGCTAACACAGTGGTAGAATCATCATTAAATAATCACTATTAAATAGTCTAATTGCTGTAGGACAGACAGATTTTCTGAATCTTTCTGTCCTGCAGGGATAGCAGTCGTCCACCACTGATGCTTCGTTGTTCATTGAGGCAGATATGAAGTGGATGATCCATGTTTGTCAGAATGGCCTCCATCTTGCTCTGTGCTCATCTCTCCACCTCATCCTAAAATCAGATCAATGACCATTTTTGACCATTTCCAAGTAATTTTGGACAAGTTTTTGACATGTTGGACAAAATCTGAGACACTTTCACCAGATTTGGTCCAATTTTCAGTTGCATTTGGACAAATCATTGTCATGTTGGACCCATTTTGAATCATTTCTACCAGGGTTTGGGTCATTTTGAACAATTTTTAAGTTATTTTGGATGAGTTTTTGAAATACTGGACAAAATTTGAGACATTTTGACCAGATTTTGAGTAATTTTGGAGCATTTTCAGTTCATTTTGGACAATCTTTTCTGTCATGTTGGACGCATTTTGTGTCATTTCTACCAGGGTTTGAGTCATTTTGGATAATTTTGGAGTAATTTTTGTCCATTTTGGATGAGTTTTTGACACATTGACAAAACTTGAGACATTTTGATCAGATTTTGTGTCAGTTTGAACTTCATGGTTGTTTATGGTGCAGCTAGAAACCTGTTGTGTTTCTTTCAACCACAACAGACTTCTACCTCTTCAGATTAGCACTAGCATGATGCAAGTCCTTCCTGTAGTTGTTCTTGTGAATGACTGCTGAGACTTCTAGTGGATAGAGGTAGCAGGTTTATGTTTCGGACTCCTTCAGCTGGTCGCTCACCTGCTGACTTCTTGAGTTCCTGGACTTCAGGTTGTCGGTCTCTGAGCTGTAAATCCATCCAACGCAACTGTAAACCTCACAGCAGATGACAAATAAAGATAAAGTAGCCGGAGCTGCAGAGATCTGCAGACAGACGGCAGCGACGGATACATGACAACACCTCTAAACTATTATAAATCACCACCAGGAGTTTGCAAACAACTCTGAGAAAGACAAGGAGCTGCAGAAATCGACACTTTTAAAGCATTTAAGCATGAGAACAGATTCTAACAGGCTCCAAAAATAGCAGTACACTGGAAAAATGTCCCTCTCAAAACAAGGAAAAAAAACTTATTTCTAGGAACTTTTACCTTGAAATAAGTGAAAAAATCTGCTAATAGAATAAGTGAAAATGTCTTGGTAAGATTTCTTGAAATAAGATATGATATTTAGAATACTGAGAGCTTAAAATTAGCTGGGAAAACTTATTTTAAGCTCTATTTCACCAGGATTGTCAAGCTTAGGTGTCTTAAAATAAGCCAGATATGCTAAAAAAAACAAAAAAAAACAAAGAAGAAGTAGTTTTTCACTCAAAAATAGATTTTTGCTTTCATGTAACCTCGTAATTTGAGATGTTTTAACCCTCCTGCTGTCTTAATTTACAGGCACCAAAAAATATTGTTTCCTTGTCTGAAAAAAAATTCCAAAAATCAGCAAAAAAAATTCCCCAAATTTCTGAAAATTTGCAAAACCTTCAGGAAGAAAATTCCAATAATTCCTTAAAAGTTTCCCTTAAAAGTTTTATTTAAAAAAAAAAAAAAAAAAATCCCCCAAATTTGGCAAGAAAATTCTTGTAAATATTTTCAAAAAATTAGTAAAAATCTTCCCAAAAAGTGATTCCGTATATATCAGTAAAACTTCTAATATTTTCTTTAAGAACATTCACATAAAAATCAGAAGACATCAGAAGTTTCACTCTAAAAATATATTTTTTCCACATTTTCAAACTTTAAAACGGGTCAATTTGACCCGCAGGACGACACGAGGGTTAAATTTATTTTGAGTTTTCTTGAAAAATTCAACTCAAAACAAGATCATTTGAAGATTGTTTGACTTAAGATATTTAAGATGCTTGTCTTAAAACAAGTCCCTCCATCTGCTGAAATGTCTCTTGTTAAGTGAATTTATCTTAAATCAAGTGGGATGAGACATTTTGACTAAAAGTAAGACAAATAGACTTGGTAAGATTTGGAGTTTTTGCAGTGTTTGAGCCTGTAAATGTACAGAATACTTTCTGTTTAATAATACCTCAGAACACGCCGTGGGTTTATAAAGTTTAGCTGCTATCGACGGCGTTGTCAGAAGAAGAACTTCTGCAGGTTGTTTTGTTGTTGTTCAAAAGGTCTCTGATTAGAGAGATTCACGTAAAACGTTCTATAAAAGCAGCAGCACACAGTAAATTTATTTATATCTGCGTTCAGGTGTCAAGCTGCCGGTATAAAAATAATCCAGAGATAATGGCTTTGTTCTCATTGGTGTTAAACGAGTTGTTTTTCTTTGTGTTTACAGCCAACACATTTAATTAAACTGCATCTGGGATCATCTGCAAAATGTCGTCAGTGAAATTAGAAAGAAAACACAGATTATTTTAGAAAAACAGAGGCTTTAACTGTTTAAAAATCCATCTGAATGTAAATATTATGGATTTATTCAGACATCAACAAGTTAAAACATGTGAAGAACTTCATATTTAGTAGATTCTAGACTGAACAGAACTGTGATCTTTTTAGGAGTTCAAATTATTTTGACTGCACTTGTGGATCAATAATGGAAATAAAGTGAAATAATAAGAGTGCGGGGGAATTTAATTAACACGTCAGAAAGTAAACAAGAAGCTTTTTTCTTTCCTTCAGTCTCTCAGTTGTGTTCAAGCTGCAGAAACTGAATTACAGCAACAGTTTAGATGCAATTAGAGGAAAAAATAACAGCAGAATGTGAAGAAAAATCTTTAAAAAGACCAAAACTTTATTCAAATCAGGCCCTGAACCTGAACGCAGAGCCGTTTTTTAATAAAGAGCACGTTTATCGAAGGTTATTACTGGATGGAAAACACATCGGAGCATAAAAACAACCTTTTTTCCCCCCAGTTTTCTTCCAATAAAAGCATTTAGCAGCTGAAAAACATGACTCACATCAGAACACAGGAACAGAACAGACCGAATATCAGAGCTGGAGATTATTAAACAGAATTTATCTTCAGGAAATTTAAATTTAGATGCTGTAAATTATCCACAGAATTCTGCAAACACCTTCAGTAAATCAGCACAAAGACTGAAGCACAAAATAACAGTTCAAACACAAGACTGTATCTTTTATACTATATATGTTACAGTATCCCACCGTGTTTTTATAGCACCTGGTATTTTGCTCATTTTTATAAATATCAATATGTAGATTAATCTGATATAATCTAATAAATACAATGTAATACAATAAATAAGATATATTTATTGTAATTATTGAATGTTTCAGTATTCCACCGTGTTTTTATGTCACCTGTTGTTTTTTAATTAATATTAATATCAAAATATGAATATGTAGATACATATAAGATAATAGATCAACATAATATAATATTATTTTTATTGTAAATTTTGAATGTTACAGTATTTCACTGTATTTTAATGGCACCACGTATTTTTTATCATTTTTATTAATAGTAATAATATTAATATGTAGATAAATATAATATTCTATCATATTTTTTATAATATTTATTTATTATCTTATTATCATTTCTTATATTACATTGTATTACTTTACATTATATTTAATTTTTTAAAAATTTTTTTATTGCAATTATTGAATATTTCACTGTGTTTCAAGGACACCTGTTATTTTCCTCATTTTAATTAATATTAATAAAATTTATATATGGATAAATATTATGTTATATTATATTGTATTATATTGTATTATATTTATCATATTATACTATACTATATTATATTACATTAAATTAAATTAAATTATATTACATTTATTATATTATTAATTATTATTATTTTATTATTATTATATGTTTTTATTTATTTATTGAAATTTTTGAATGTTGTAATGACACCTGTTATTTTCCTCATTTTTATTTATTTTATAGATGTTATTTTATGTTTTTTTCAGTTTTGTGTTTATTAAGGTAATATTTACAGTATGTTTAATTCTTTAGTTTCATTTTTTTGTTGCTGTTCTAGATCCTTTTGTTAATAATAGTGGATTATACGTCTCTTAATATTGTTTATAAATGATAAAACAGTAAAACCAATGCTAATGGTGCCTTTATATTAAATTACAGTGTTAAAAAGGCTGTGATCAGTTCCAGTATTTCACAAACATTTCAACATACTGCATGTTTTAGCATCTTTCAGGTTATTTTCTACATTTTTTCAGTTATGTGTTTATTATGACAATGATCTTAATATTTAACTAAAAGCCTGGATGGTGTATTTCTCTAGTTTTATTTTTTCTTGCTCCTCTGGATCACTACTATAAGTAACAGTACTGAAAGTGTTTAGAGTGTGTTTTCCAGCAGCCTGTTGCTGTGAGCTCCAGACAGATGACATCTCTGGCCTTCCTCCTCCTCCTCCTCCTCCTCCTCCTCCTCCTCCTCCTCCTCCTCCTCCTCCTCCTCCTCCTCCTCCTCCTCCTCCTCCTCCTCCTCCTCCTCCTCCTCCTCCTCCTCCTCCTCCTCCTCCTCCTCCTCCTCCTCCTCCTCCTCCTCCTCCTCCTCCTCCTCCTCCTCCTCCTCCTCCTCCTCCTCCTCCTCAGCTCACATCCAGGCTGAGGACAGTCCTGTTATCTGGGGACCGGGCCGGTGGGGGGGGAGGTGGGCTGTCAGGACGGCGGGCAGGAGGCCGCCGAGGGCAGCCGGTCGGCTCCTTTAATCCCGTCCTCTCCATCTATTGTTATTTTCAGCTGCTGTCGCTGTCCTCATTATTCTACAGTGAGCTGCTGCAGAGATGAACTCCTCCGACCTCCACAGCGTCCCCCGAGTGGACGAGTTCAGCATCTACATAAAGACCCTGATGTCTTCATCTGCTGCTGACACTTTAATGAATCTGGAGGAGAGCCTGGACATCCACACCTGAGAGGGAACTTTGTGAAATCAGCCATGCAAACTGCTGCTGAAGCCAAATGACATTTCACTGCAGTTCCTCAAATGTCCACTAGAGGCTGGCTCCACTCCCCATAGAGCTCCATGTTAAAATGTCCATCTTTACTGCAAAAATAAAAATGTTTACAGCCTGGTATGAAGAAGGTTTTGGTCTCTATGGCTAGTTTAATCCATTCCTGAAAATGCCATGTGGATGATTTTTCGTATAACTCACCTGTTTAAACTGGATTAAGGTTTGAATTTATGCATAATTAATGATGTTCCTGCTGGAACTGACAGGTAGATTCATTGATTCTCACGTTTGGATTAACCGAGACTTGAACCTTGATTATTCTCACTTGTGGATCCACCTGGTGTGAAAGCAAAATCACCTGTAAACTCTTGTTTCTGAGGTGAAACTTTCTGAAATCAGCCCTGAGAACTGCTGCTGCAATGAAACTGCAGTTTCTCAAATGTCCACTAGAGGCTGGCTCCACTCCCCATAGAGCTCCATGTTAAAATGTCCAACTTTACGGCAGATTTTGTTGCACAAGGTTCACATTGATAATCTGTATTTACAAATATTAATTCACTGTTTTACTGTATTTAAATCTGCTAAAAAAATATTATTTGACAGATATTTGTCATTATTTGAAAGAAAAAAGTAAAGATAAAAAAAAGTCAAAATATTTATTGAGAAAAGGCTAAAAGGCTAAACGTAGAATCAGCAGCTTCTCAGAACCTAAAACAAACCTTTTCATTCACCTAACGAAGGATTGGCTTCACCTGAGCAGATGTTCACACCAAAATAAACACATAAACATCTCAGAAATCAAATGGAAGCTTCCAACCACAGAATCTATACCAGGGAGTTCCTGCTGCAGAGATCTTCTTCTGTTCCTGCATCAACTCCCCATAAAGTGTAGAATCGATCTGCTGATCACAAACAAGCTCCTAAACTCTGCTGCTGCCTCTCATTTCAGATCCGAGGAGGATTCTCATCGCTTTTTATTCGTAAAAACCTCCTCGTGTCTCCTTCATTCCATAAAACTGTGAAACAAATCTGAAACTAAAATGTTAGAAATACTAAAGAAAGAGACCAGAATCAGCGTCAGGTCATCTCCTGAGACTTTGTGGGTGTTTTTATAAATTGAAAGGTGAAAGAAACTAGAAGAGAACAGGCCTGAAAACAGTCTATCATAGGGTAGATTAACAAAAGAACCAAAATTTCCACAAAAAGACTCCAAATCACCACAAAAAGACACAAAATCACCCAAAAAAGAACCAAAATCACCACAAAAAGATGCAAAATCACCACAAAAAGACACAAAATCACATAAAAAAAGAACCAAAATCATCTCAAAACAATGCAAAATTTCCACAAAAAAGAACCAAAATCACCACAAAAAGAACCAAAATAACCACAAAAGACTAAAAATCACCACAAAAAGATGCAAAATCGTCACAAAAAGAATCAAAATTACCACAAAAAGACACAAAATCATCCAAAAAAGAACCAAAATCACCACAACAAGATTAAAAATCACCACAAAAAAAATGCAACATCAGATTTGTTTCTCATTTTTGTCATTTTGTGTTTCTGGTTTGTCTTGGTTGTGTTTTTGGTCTTGCTTTTGGTCTTATTGTGTACTTCATTTTATCGTATTTTATATTACAAAAACGAGACACAAAACGTGTCTCGTTTTTGTAATATTTTGTCTTGTTTTAATAGTTTTTTGTCTTTTTTGTCTGACTTTTGTCGTTTTGTGTCTCGCATTTGTCATTTTTTGGGTTGTTTTTGTCATTTGTCCATTTTTTGTCACTTTGTTGTCAAATTTTTGTCTCTTTTTGTGTTTTATTTTGCGTCATTTGGCTCATTTTTGTCATTTTGTGTCTCATCTTTGTAATATTTTGTTGTTGTTTTTTGTCTTTTTTGTCTGACTTTTGTCGTTTGTTTTTGTCATTTTGAGTTTCATTTTTGTCTCATTTGTGTTTTTTGTCTTATTTTTGTCATTTTGTCTTTCATTTTATTTGTTGTTTTATGTATCGTGTTTGTCGTTTTGTGTTTTTTTTGTCTTGCTTGTGTTGTTTGTCTATTTTTTGTTGCTTTGTAGCTTTTTTCTCACTTTTTGTCTCTTTTTTGTTTTGTTCCATGTTGTTTGTCTTATTGTTGTAATTTTGTGCCAAGTTTTTGTCATATGTTGTCTTGTTTTAGTTGTTTTTTGTCTTTTTTTGTCTAACTTTTGTCATTTTGTTTCTCGTTTTTGTCGTTTTGTGTCTCTCTAGTTCCAAATATTATAATTTTATAGTTTTAGTATTATGATGATAGTAAAGTCTGTAAACAGTTTTATAAACTTCTCAAAATCTATTTTTTACAGACTTTCTTTCCCCGTAATGTATTTTAATGTCATTTCTTTGTGTATAATCGGTTCATTTTTCTCAATCTTCTGCAGTAACATCGATCTTAAAGGTGGAAACACAAGTAAAATTTCACTTATTTTATGCCAGCAGTCGGAGCTTCAGGGCAAAAGCATTTATTTAGTTCCTTCTTTGTGAGAAAAAGGGTTTGAGAAGCTGCTGAAGTGACCCAGAAAAGAGCAGAAAGTGTTGTTTGAGTCTGACCTGGTGGGAAAAGGCCAAGTGAAGAGGAACTGGGAGTCCGGAGGGACTCGGAGTTTTCTGCCTGGAGCTTTTAGCAGAAAGTTTCTGCAGTGACATCAGACTTACGTTAGCTTCTCAGGAGGAGGAATCTCTTTTTAAATCCTTTTCCTGCCGGCTGCACATTTGTCACAGCTCAGGACCAGATTCTGGGAGATTATCGTGTCTTTTAGTTCAGGATATGAAGCAAAAAAACATTTTCCAGTCATGTTTGGCTGCAGTCGTTGCAATATTTGCACAATTTTATGAAAGCTCGGTGTTTCCTGGTTGCAGTTGTGCATGAAGAGACTCCTGCGCTTTTAAAAAGAGGTTGTTTCATGAAGCTACAGTTTACAGACGTCCCCTAAACGCCTCACGTGAATCGGTGCTCAGAGAAGCTTCTAGTCTCCATCAGTTGCTGCAGCAGCTCAGAAGGTTTTAGACCAAAGATTAGCTTTAAAGGAGTGAAATGAGACCTTCTGATGTCACGTTTACCTGAAAGCAGGTGGTTTGATCCAGAGACCTGCAGTCAGACCTGCTAGATGTCAGGAGAACTGCTGCAGCCCAGGGAAGTTTTAGCAGCTTTTTGGTTGCAATCTGTAGCTCTGGTGAATAAATCTTTAACTGTCAAGTTGTTTTTTGCACATTTTCCTTCATAAATATCTCATTTCTGAATCATTTTTAACTGGTTGAACCTTCTTGTATAAGAGATGATCTTAAAAGTTTAACAGTTTCCTTGTTTTCTTCAGCTCATGACTACATCTGATCTTTTCAGCCTTAAAAAAAATCTCAACCTGAACATCAACATTTAAACTACAGCAAATATAGAATCCAAAAGTTACAAAACCATCTCTGTGAAGGTAGTTATCTCTATCCTCTATCCAGCCCATAAATACAGAAGGAGAGAGTGTAGCTGAGATATATTGTACAGCAGCATCCAAATCTATCCACGAGGGATCCAACTTCACCATGAAATCACACAAGAAATCCACTTCCAGCTCAACTTTGGAAGAAAAGGGAATGTTTTAATATTTATATAGCATTCATTTATAAAGAAAAGAAGAAGAAAAAGATGACAAAATGAACAAAATCTATTAAAAAAACATGATGCTGCACTTCTGGATGCTAAACATATGCAAAAAATGTGTCTTAAAATAGAGCAAAAACTAATAAAAGGTGCAGAAGTGTAGATATTTCCCCATTCTGTAAATATAAACCTACTTTTAATGGGGGCATCATGTTATTTTTTCACCATTGAATAACAGATGATGTAAAACAATGTGTCTGTTTCAGCTCTTTTTCTGATTCATTCAAAAAGACTAAAAATCACCATGAAAAGATGTGAAATTACCACAAAAAGATGCAAAATGATGACAAAAAGATGCACAATTAAAACAAAAAGTTCCAAAATGACGACAAAAAGATGCACAATTAAAACAAAAAGTTGCAAAATGATCACAAAAAGATTAAAAATGATCACAAAAAGACAAAAAAAATATCAATCCAAAGACACAAAATCACCACAAAGAGATGCAAAATTACCACAAAAAAGGAGCAAAATGAACACAAATACGATCAAAATCACACAAAAACAGTCAAAATGACCACAAAAAGATTCAGAATTATCACAAAATGACACATTACCACAAAAAGATGCAAAATGACCACAAAAAGACAAAAAATCACCACAAAAAGGACTAAAATCACCACAAAAAGGACTAAAGTCACCACAAAAAGGAGTAAAGTCACCACAAAAAGACTATCTGTGGCATCTCAACGTGAACATGTTTCACTGTCGCATCAGAGATGAGGTAAATTTGTGAGATCTGTTCTCTGCATCGTTGAGTGTTTTAGTTCCTGATCAGCTCCTGTTTTCTGTTTCACCTCCAGTTCTTGTGTGTAACGTTCCTTCTGTATTCTGTTTGTGTTGTTTCTCAGAACGAGAGCAGTAAAAGGAATCCGACAGCTCTCAGCACAAAAACCACAGAAGTTTTTTTTTATCTCGCCGCTGTTTGCTCCAGAATGCTGGAGCTTAGAGAGCTGTGTGTGCTGGGAGGATAAGGGGAAGTCAGCAGGGCTTGTTGGAGCTGCTGTGGGAGCTTTGGGAACAAAGATAAGGGCCTCGGAGCTCCCGCCTTCTGGAGGAACAGCTCAGGTGTCAATGAGATTTCAAGCTCCCACTTAGGACTGAAAAGACGGAGAGTCACTTGGTAGTTAAAATAGGTGAGACAGTCCTAGCAGTCACAACGCTCACATGTTTGCATCACAAAGTCCACCATGAGTCCTGAGATCTCCATGAAAGGATCTCTGGTGATGTTCCAGCCCAGAACCTCCACACAACAAGGACGTTTCTTCAATCAGCAGTCTTTTGTCTTCCTGGAACCTGTTTTATTTCCTGCTATTCGCTCTGATTCTGCACTTTGAATCGTTTTTTCAGCCCTGGAGATGAAAGAGCATTGATTGTAGCGTCCTATGAGTATCTCTGCTGCATCTTTCTGTCCTTGGATCATCGAATATGAAAATAAATTAAGATCGCAGCCAGAAAGACAAACAATTGAGAGGGAGAATGCTCTCATATGACACATAATGGAGTTCCTGGAGATGATGCAGTTGGAGAGAAAAACACTTTCTGAGGGAACATGAAGGATATTTAGAGCAGAAATAGTTGATTTTAATTTCCATCCGTCCATTAGAGCTGCAGGCTGCAGAGAGAGAAATAAAATCCAAGCTTCAGAGCACAGTTTCTGACCTCAGCGTCCTTAAAAAACTAAAATCACAGCAACTGATCTGCACCTGAACAGAATTTTATGTTGAAATAAACACATTTCTTTACCTTTAATGTTGCAGGAAAGTTTTTATATCAGGAGGCAGGAAAGACAACTTCTTCTTACTTCACTGATTGTTCATCATCAAATCTTCTTCCTGTCTGAGATCATCCAACCACAGATTCTGCTCAGCCAGATCTCCATGTTAACTGATGCTGAGGAACTAGATCTCCATGGTAACTGATGCTGCAGAGTTAGATCTCCATGGTAACTGATGCTGCGGAGCTAGATCTCCATGGTAACTGATGTTGCAGAGCCATTATTTATTAATTTTTTTTTCACTTAAAGCCACTTTGTTTTGTGAATTTTCCTCCATTTATTAAGTTTTGGCACCGAAAACAGTTGATTAAGTTGAGAAAAAGACCATGTTTTGGGTTAAAGACACCATTTTAGTTTAAATGGTTGGGTTAAATTGTGTCTCCAGAATGTCAAAATAGTCGAACTTCTAGTTTCTCTTTTACATATTTTTATCTAATTGTTTATTTTTTCAGCGACAGAAAATCGTGTGAAAAGCACAGTATCATCAGCAAACAACTGCACTCAATAGAGGACGGTTATTAATATAAATACATGATCGTGTTGTTCTTCAGAGATGCCCTCCTGTGCTCAGTTTGGAGGTATTTAGAAGTGCGATAGGAGCATTTTACATCCTGTCTCACACCATTCTTTCTTTTTTTGTTTTTACTTTGAGCTGCTTTTTTTTGTGAGTTTTCGTCCATTTATTACTATTTTGGCACCAAAAACAGTTGATTAAGTTGAAAATAAGATCATGTTTTGGGTTAAAACATCATTTTATCTTGAAAAGTTGTGGTCAATTAAGCCTCTAGCAGCGACCTCACGCTGGTGTTGGATTCTCTTTTACATATTTTGATCTAATTATTCATTTTCACAGCAAAAGAACAACAAGTTCACACCAGAAAACAACACAAACCTCCGACAGTTCTTCAGATGGTGTGAAAACCACAGTTTCATCTGCAAACATTTGGACAGAAACATCTGCACTCACTGGATGATGGTTAATATAAAGACTGAATAAATTTAGCGTCTGCTGCTGTTCAGTTCAAGTCAGATGAAGAAGCGACTCTTTAATGCAGGGGTGTCCAACATGCGGCCTGTGGGCCAAAAGCGGTCCTCCAGAGGATCCAATCCGGCCCTCAAAGTATAAAAATTCCAGAGAAGACATTAACTGCAGCTTGTAAATTAGTAAAACTATAAATTTAAAATCATTTCTAGACCATGACAAGTTGTTTGGATCAGAAAGTAAAATACTAGATTGTTCATTGTTCTTTTGTCATTTTGGGTCTCATTTTTGTCGTTTTGTGCTTCGCTTTATTTGTTGTTTTGTGTCTTGTTTTTTGTCTGACTTTTGTGGTTTCAATCCTCCAGTAAATCCTCTCTGGTTCAGTTTCAGGTGACTAAATGTTGTGTTCCTTTGTAGACACTCTGTGATCTGGAAGTTGTAATGTGGAAATGATAAACTGAGGCTGAATGTTGATGAAACTAAACTTATTTTCTTCATAAACTTCAGGTTGTTCATGATGTTTTGGAAAAAGATAATTCCTGAAATGTGAACATTTTTTGCACTAAAGCAAAGGAACCATTAGGAGTTGTGGTTATTTATAGGTTATTCTGCTGTGGTTTTACTGGTTTTACTAGAGATCTGACTGGACTAAGATGAGTTTGACTCTCCTGGTTTAAAGCAATGAAGTGTCATTAAAAAGCAGAAGTTATTGTTTGTTTCCAGTCAACTGCTGTTCTGTTTTCCAGTAATCCCCACCAGTTAACTCCCATACTGTGCTTAAGGCAGCAGATGAAGTGGAGTTTCTACGTTAAGCTGCTTTAAAATTCCCAAGCAGGACCCCAGGAAAATACCCAGAACCCCAAACTTTATTAAAGTATCAAAAGAAAAACCGTAACAAAACAAAGAACCCCAACACAAATAAACCAAACAAAAGATCACAAAATGAGTTCGGAAAGGTGATGGAGGTAGATTGCCTCTATCACCCACTAAGCCAGCCAAAATGGCTGGAAGAATTATAAGAAACAAAACCAAACAAAAGGAGGGGAGGGTGAAATAAATGTGTTTAGGGTGTAAACACAATTCAAAAGGGCTTTATTTCTCACAAAAGAGCTATTTGACACCCGCTCTCAAACGAACAGAGAAATATGATGTGCAGTTTTCTGAAGTCGGAGCCCATCTGAACAGCTCAAGAGTCTGTCTTTTAAAGGAGTGTCACCAATCACTGCAGCAGGTGCGTCGGATGCAGCAGCTGTAGCCACTCAGCCTAATCAACCAGTGTCCCAACACTGATCACATAGACACAGATGGAAAAACAGCAAAACAACACAAATTTGCAGTCACAAAGCCACAAAACAAGTTTGAAATGGCCAAAAATACAAGACACAAAACTCAAGTGAACTGATCAATGTGTTTTAAGCATTATTTCCTTCACTGTGGTCACTCATGAATTAAAAAGTCCCCTCACAAACATATGGCCACCAAAATTGGGCAAGACACCACACAAACTCATAACAAAATGATTTTCTGCTCTGAGGTGATGGAGTTCAGGAACAAGTTAACCTGTGGTGACCTGAAGGATTTCAGCTTCATCCTCGCTGTGGAGCAGCAACAACAACACCAACTGTTCCTCCATCCTCAGTCTGCAGAAAGGATTACATTTACATCTCCACATGTTGAGTCTATTACATGTTTTATTCATGCTCCTCCATTGTGCTGCTGGTTTGGAGGGTTGAGCGTCCTGCAGGCTGAGCGGTGGGCGGTCGGAGGACGATTGTTGGTCGGAGGACGATGTTTGTTGGTCGGAGGACGATGTTTGTTGGTAGGAGGACGATGTTTGTTGGTAGGAGGACGATGTTTGTTGGTAGGAGGACGATATTTATTGGTAGGAGGACGATGTTTGTTGGTAGGAGGACATTTGTTGGTCGGAGGACGTTTGTTTAGTTGGTGGACGTTTGTTTAGTTGGTGGACGTTTGTTTAGTTGGTGGATGTTTGTTTAGTTGGTGGACGTTTGTTTAGTTGGTGGACGTTTGTTTAGTTGGTGGACGTTTGTTTAGTTGGTGGACGTTTGTTTAGTTGGTGGACGTTTGTTTAGTTGGTGGACGTTTGTTTAGTTGGTGGACGTTTGTTTAGTTGGTGGACGTTTGTTTAGCTGGTGGACGTTTGTTTAGTTGGTGGACGTTTGTTTAGTTGGTGGACATTTGTTTAGTTGGTGGATGTTTGTTCGCTTAGCGGCTCTTCGACGCTGATTGTTGAGCAGCGGAGCGTCTCAGGAGGACCAGCTGCTGCCCAGGAGGAGATCTGAGGACCTCAGAGGTCAGGATTCAGCTCAGAGCTCCACCAACCGTCCTGGAGAGACGATGAGTCAGGAGCTGATGAACTGATGGAAGAAAACCTCCGTAGATGGAGGAGCTGAAGTTTATTAAACCTCCAGTAGCAGAATATTCAGAAAGAGAATTACAGGTTTTTATTTCTACAAGAAAATTACAAAGCAAAGGAGACAAAATTGATTCTAATAAAATTTGAGTGATGTAAAGCATTTTAAAAAAATTAAATCTGGCAGCAAGAGTGGCAGAAAAAACAGAAAAATGATGGAATACTGTTGAAAAACTGTAGAAATGATAAAAAACAATGAAAAATATCTGTGAAAAAATGACATTTTTAGATTATTTAAATGCAGTAGAACAGTCTACTTTGCAATCACACAGTGCAAAGCAAGTTACTATTTGCATACTAGTATTTCAGTTTGTTAATGTTCTGTTTCTTCCACTGTGGAGACATTTGCTGTGTTAATGAAGTTTCCTTAACAAAGACTTTAACCTGAAAGACGTTTCTACCTCAGCAGGTTTACTGGAAAAAAAAAACTGAACAAAACGAAACGTTAGAAACTGTTCAAATCTGGCAAGAACAGTGCTGGAAAAAATACAAAATATGGGAATAAAATGAGGTTGAAACTGTCATTTATTGAAGCTTCTTCAATAAGAACTTTTACATGACTGATGTTTCTACCTCAGTAGGTTTACTGAGAAAAAAACATTATAAATGTTAAAATGTGGCAGAATAGGGGCCAGAAAACACACAGAAATGATGGAATACTGTTGAAAAACTGCAGAAACTGTAAAAACAATGAAAAATATTTGTGAAAAACAACATTTTTGGCGGATTTACGTACAGTAAAATATTATAATTTTACAATCACACAATGCAAAACAACATTTGCATTATAGTAAGTCAGTTTGCAGAGTTTTTGTTAATCCCACTGAGGAGAAACTGGAGAAATGAACTCTAATTTAGTGAAGCTTCCTCAACAAAGACTTTTACTTGAATGACATAAAGTGTTAAAAAACTTTAAATCTGACAGCAAGAGTAGCAGAAAACACAGTCGAATACAGTAAAAACCCATAAAAATACAGTAAATACAGTTATAAAATGCAAAAAATCCTGATATATCTGTAAAATAATGAAGTGTGATTTCACAGAAACAGAATAAAACTCCAGATTTTAATTCCAATGGTGTCAGAAATAATATGTTAAATAGTGGAATATAGTTTAAAAAAAAAGTGTTAAAATGCAGTAAATACAGTAAATACGGTTAAACAACTGTAGAAACTGTCAAAATCATGATATATCTGTGGAAAAATGCCATTTTAGTTGATTTAAGTACAGTAAAATATTATAATTTTATAATCACATGATGCAAAAGAAGTTACAGTTTGGAATATTAGACATTTTTAATGTTTTTTTTTTACAGTTAACATATAAATTAATGCTTTTTCCCTGTGATTTCCCTCTATTACCTGTAATTTAACAAACCAGGTAAAATCTGAAAATTAGGGTTTAAAAATGTGCATTTTTTTACCTCACAGATGAAGAAAATCAAAACTTATAGTCAAACTTCAACAAAAACTTTCACTTAAATGACGTAAAACATTAAAAAATGTTATAAACCGGCAGCAATGGTAGGAAAACTGTGAAATAAAGTAAAACATGAGTGGAATAACGAGACTTTAATCAGATTTAAGGAGGTGCTGTGTTCAGTCAGGAGCTGATAAACAGAACAGAAGCTTCATTCCTCCAGGAAATAACCCGTCAGCATGTGAGGAACGGAGCTCCACAGATCATATCTTCACAATAACAAACGGGAGCTTAAAGCTGATGTTTAGAATTTGCTGCAAACAAACAGTCGGTAGGATGCAGTTTCAGGGTGGAGAGATGTTCTCCAGGATGTTGGGTGACCTTTCAGAGCTCCCGTTTGGCGCTTTTCCATCCTCTTTTCCTGCAGCTCAGCAGACGGCAGCAGGATGGAGAAGGAAGAGGAGGAGAACTCATTAACAGAATTGATGAAGTCTGCTTCTGCCAATAGTCCTCCCAGGTTGATTTCTTTGTTAGCAGCAAACCCAGTAATCAGCGGCGCAGCAGCACGACGGCCTCTAATGACTTTGTTTACTGACACAGAAGAATAATAATTATCATGCGAGCGGCGATTCATTCAGGAAGACCTCTGCTTCCATTTCTCCTCCCAACAAAGTCAATCTGTGAGCCAATTCAAGGATAATTCTGCTTCGTGTCAACAGGATGTATTCGTCGGTTTCCCCCAATGGAAGGGGCAGATTTAGCATGTTAGCATAAAGCATGGAGCCACAATGGCAACACTGAAAGTTGGAATGAAGTACAAAACAAAACCGGAGCGATCTTTGAGCAGTCAGGAGGAAGAATCAGCTTCTCAGCAACACAATCAATGGTTTAAACACTGATTCTTCCTCCTGACTGCTAAAAGTTTGGTCCACTCTTTGTTCTCCGCTTTATTCCAACCTTCAGTGCCACCAATGTGGCTTCATGCTAACATGCTAACATGCTAAACTTGCATTTTCCATATTCCAAATTGGAGCAATTTTTACATTTTTTGACATTTACGCTCCCCCAAAATGCTGCCAAGTTGCACCAATTTTGAATTTGGAAAGTGCAGATTTAGCCTACATGTTAGCATGTTAGCATGAAGCCACAATGGCAGCACTGAATGTTGGAATAAAGTGGGAAACAAAGAGTTGACCAATGTTTTCAGCTTTTCAACAACACATTTAATGATCTAAAGGATGGAATAACATGAAACAGATTTTAAACTTTTCTTCTTTACATTTTTTTTGCCATCACACTTGCAAATATTGCAAAATTCTGTCAACGAATTGCACCAATTTACACAAGATTGGTTTGAAATCATAGAAAAGCTGCATTCAAAAACAACAAAAACATAAAAACACAGCTGACAACTTCTAATGAAATTATGTCCAACCAACAAGCTACTTTCATCTTCAAACATATCTTTAATGCTTAATCGCTAAAACACAAGATTTTAAGTTGAATATTCATAAAAAATAAGTTGTTCCAACCAGTACTTTTACATGATTTAAAATGATTTTTTGTAATTTATTGCTAAAATCAAAAACACAAGTTTTTATTTTTGGCACATTCAGAAAATAAAGTTGCTCCAACGTTAACGAGATGAAGGAGGAAACTTTAAATTCTGAGTTCAAAGTGAAGAAAAACAAAGTTTTCAAGTCATTTTCATGAATTTACCTCAACCTGAATTTGGTTTTAAATCAGTAAAAGCAGAAATTTGAGTAGAAATTACCGAAAATATTAAAATACTGTCAGTTTTTCAAAATTTTGGTCGAATTAAAACCAAATTTCAGATTAAACCAAAACAAAAAGATAATAACATTTCAAAATAAAAGCTCTGACCTCAAAACATTAAATTTGACAAAACGTAATGTAAGTTTAATGTCAGTTAAATGTACTTTTAAATCAATAAAAGGAGAAATTTGAGTTCAAATTACACACAATTTCTAATTTTGTCAACTCAATCCATGAAAAATAAACTCTTCTCCTTAGAATTTTTTATTTTAAATCAGTATTTTTGATGTTTTTTTTTAATGCATTTAGTGTCTGTTTTGTTCATATTTTCCATGTGAACTGGTTAACTCGTTAATGAAATACTAAAATAATTTAATAATAAGATGGAAAAACGGACTTTTAGTTGAGTCATCTTTAATATTTTATGTCAAAACTGAAACTAAACTTCAGGTTAAATTAAAAAAAAACACTTCACCTGAAATAAAACCAGAATAATTCAATGCAGTGTCTGCAGTTAATCTGACTTATTTCACCAAACGCATCTCATTTTAAAAAGTTTTCTAGTTTCTCCACAACTTTCTTGTGTCTCCTTTCACCTCCAGAACCTCTGAGGCTGCTTTAGTGACAGTAGATGAAAGTTTGGAGTGTTTTAGATGTAAATTTATGAGGCTCAAAGGAAGAACACAGTTACAGAAAAGGTAAATTTATCAGCGGAGCAACGCGTCTTGATAGTTATCAGGTGTTAGCTTGTTAGCATCACGTCCACAGATGTCGGGAAGTTCAAGCTAAACTTAGAGATGTTAATGAAAGGCAGACGGAGATGGTTAAATTCTAAATAACACCACGTCTCCAGGCAATATTCTCACCTCAAAAAAAGTGAGATTCCTTCATGTTTGTGCTATTACTATCTTTAATTGCTATGTTTCCACATCACATAACGGCTGAATTTCTCTTGTTTTACTCAAAAAAAGTCCAGATCAGGAGATTAAAGTTTGATTCCCACAGAAAATCATTCATGTTTTATATTAATTTGACACTTTTTGTGTTTTTACATGAGGTTTTCTCCAGCTGTTTCTGCTTTTATTTCTAAAATGATGTGGTTTTGTTCAGGAAAACAACTTTGTTTGGGTTTAAATAAACTCCTGCAACCAGAAAATCCTGTAAAACACACAAACATCTCATCATTTTACTCCCTTTTCTTGGTAAAATAAAGACTTTCTCACCATGGACCAGCATAGTTCTGACTGACTGACATTAAATATCAGTTTTCATCTTCATTTTTGTGCAAAAAAATAGAAACAACATTCAAATGAGGACTAATTCTGCACAAAGTTCCAACATAAATGCTCAGAAATTACAGAAGAATTAGAATTTTTCTGATTATTAGGATCATTTTTTGACTGACTTCTAATAGAATGAGGAAATAAATCATCTCTTTTTATAGATAATCATAAATAAATATGCAAAAATACATTTAGACAGCATTTCACCAATATTTGGCATTGGAGTTGGTGTCATTGTTCTGTTTTACTGCAGATTTATGTCCTATCTTGTCTTAATTCATGTATATTTATGTATATCTAACATGATCTGTGACTTTCTTTAAGTGGACTCCTTTCATTTTTGAGGTTTCTGTATCACATCTGCTAAAAAAGCTCAACCTTTCTCAGGTTTCTGGAGCGTTCAGTCACAGTAGCTGCTGCTGCGCCTCATTTGTGTTTTATTAAAGCTGTCAGAAGCAGTGGAGACGTTCTCTAACAGGTTCAGTAACACCTCAAAGCTGTTTTTTACTCTGTAAAATTACAGTTTGTGTATGAGGTGAAAGCAAAATGTCAGACGAGGAGACAAACACACCGATTGTGTTTTAAAATCCTCCCACACAAATCTCCATGACGTCCAGCCGACCGACCGGACGGCAGTTGGAAGCATCCGACTGTTTTATCACGACACGTTCTTCCGGTTAAACCGACGTTTTAGGGGTGTCCAACATGAGGCCCGTGGGCCAAAAGCGGTCCTCCAGAGGGTCCAATCCGGTCCTCAAAGTGTAAAAATTCCAGAGAAGACATTAACTGCAGATTGTAAATTAGTAAAACTATAAATTTAAAATAATTCCAAACCATGACAAGTTGTTTAGATCAGAAAGTGAAATACTAGATTGTTCTTTTGTCATTTTGTGTCTCGTTTTTGTCATTTTGTGTCTCATTTTTGTAATATTTTATCTGGTTTTTGTTGTTTTTTGTCTTTTTTTTGTCTGACTTTTGTCATTTGTCTTGTGGTTTTGTTGTTTTGTTTCTTGTTTTTGTCGTTTTGTGGATTTTTTGTCTTGCATGTGTTTGTCATTTTTGTCATTTTGTGTCTCATTTTTGTTGATTTTGAATTAGATTTTGAATAACTTTAGACCTGTTTTTGGTCACTTTGGACAATTGTTGAATGAATTTATGTCCATCTAGACATCTCTTCAGTCACTTTAGGCCATTATTGCATCAATTTTTTACAAATTTAGGCAATTTTAGCATCAACTTAGCCACTTTTTGAGTTGATGTCAATGATTTTCTTTTTCAGATCTTTGCTGAGCTCCTCAGACTTTCCCACTGTAGAGTTTGAGTCTAATGAGTGGATCTAATGAGTTCTATTTGAACTGGATCAGAGGAGTCAGCAGCTGTAGTCGACTGGAATCACTCAGGAGAAGTTAAGACGCCATGAATCTAAGAAAAATTAACAAAAATGTTGCTGTATTTATATTTCAGACCCAACAGATTTTGTCATATTTCCAGAAAACCTTTAATAAAACAATGAAAGAACCAAACTAAAGTTCTAGGAGTCATTAGAAACTAGACTTTCATGCTAAACCTGGACTTTCCAGGTGGATCTAAACACTCTGTGGGTTCTCGCCTCTTTGTGGTTAAATATCTTTTCTTTAGTTATTTCCTCCACAACGAGCTGCTTTGTGCTGCAATGTTGAAGGTTTCGGCCTCCCTGAGGTCCTTAAAGGACAAATGTCAGCACGAACAGACTGAACACCAAGGAGAATTTGATGATGAGGTTGTTTGCTTGTTTGCTTCTGCGTTTGTTAAGAGTAACAGGAGCTTCGGGCCGGAGGGACTCCAGTGTTTCATCGTTATTCCTCCTCAGGATCAGTTTCTGGTCCCAACAGGTTTGGATGAATTAAATATCAGAAGGTTTTCAGTGTCTGAGTGAAGTAAAAGATGAAATAAATGTGTTTACCTCTTTTCTTTTGTCAGCAGATGCAAAAGGAAAAGGTTTCAGATCTTTTAGTTCATTTAAAGTTTATCAAGCTCGTATCAGTTGATAGACAGGTCCAAATGTGTTTTAAAATGTCCATAGAAAGAGATTTTAACAAATATTACACACAAATATTGAAGTCAATTTTATTGTCAGTTCTGCCAAATGTACAGGACATGATTAAAGTAAAATGAACTTTTTAACTTCTTATTTATGACACCTTTAATCAATTTATCAATGACTCTGTGAAGTTAATTGTATTTCTAGTATTTCTAGAGAGCTATTGGTGCAATGAAACCAGAGAAGGCCCCAGAACTAGATGGTTTGACTTGGACCTCTGGAAACTTCCAAAAGGAAAAAAGGTCTTAAGATCATTCTGCATCCAGATGTTCGAGGGGCCAGACAAGTGGGGAACGTCAGTGATTGTTCACATTCTTCAGGAAAACCTAAAACCATCAGCAGAAGGTTGATCTTGGACACGGTTGGATGTTTCAGCAAGACAATGAGCCCAAACACACATCAGACGTGGTAAAGAAATGGTTCCATCAGGCTGGAATGAAGGTTCTAGACTGGTCTCCCCAAAGTCCTGACTTAGACCCATCAAGAACCTGTGGACTGATGAAGAAACAAGTCTGAGTCAATCAAATTGATAGTATAACGATACTGCTTGACGGTAGGTATAGCATCCTGAAGAGTCCTTTGGACCTCTGTAAACTTCCAGAAGGAAGAAAGGTTTTAAGGTCATTCTGCATCCAGATGTTCGAGGGACAAAGACCAGATGAGTCAGGGATTGTTCCAGTTCCAAGAAAGGCAACCTGACTACATGTGACAACTACAGGGGTATCAGCCTCACCCAGGCTGCTGCCAGGATCTATAATCAGATGATCCTCAACAGACTTAGACCATTCACTGACGATGTACTCCGCCCTGGTCAAAATAGATTTAGGTACTCTTACTCAACTACTGCACACATCCTAGCTCTTAGAAGAATTCTTGAGGAGGTATTGAACCATAAGAAAGAAGCAATCCTGGTTTTCATTGATTTCAAGAAGGCAGGCAAACCCTAACCCTAACCCCAAAATTCTACTGGCATATGGAGTCCCTCCTCCTATTGTTGAAGCAGTAAAGTTATATATGTCAACACCTCTGCGGTAGTCAAGACTCCTGAGGGCAACACAGATCTCTTCTCCATTGACACTGGAGTACTTCGAGGAGACCCTCTAACACTTTTCCTCTCCATCATCTGCTTAGATTATGCTGCACTGAGGAATACAATCTTGTCCTCTGATGGTCTGACCCTACAGCGTCATCAAAGTAGAAGACACTCTGAAGAAGTCCTCCCAGAACTTGTATTCGCAGATGACATTGCCCTCCTGGAAAACACTCTGAGTGAAGCACAAGACCTTCGGCATCAGGTAGAGCAAGAAACAAGACAGAAAAGCTTGGTAGCATTGCACTCCCTGTCAAAAATATGGGTACCTTGAATTAAAATGGCACCAAAATGAGAGTATTCAAGGCATCAGTGGAATCCATCTTGCTTCATGGATCTGACTCCTTGTCACTAACAAAGACACTCTCAAAAACAATTGATGGGACTTGCACTAGAATGTTAGGGATGGCACAAAACATCTCCTGGAAATCGCACCTCACCAACAAGTCACCATTTGATTCAACCATCATTAGGCAACATAGACTGGACATGGATGGACATGTGGTGAGACAAGCAGCTGGTCGTTGGTATGGAAACCTGACACTATCAGAAGGGCTGTAAGGTGCTAGAAGAAGACACTGGTCTGGAAGGACCGCAATGTTGGACAGCGATGGTCACTGATTCCGTCATGCCTTAATGAATTCAAACTTTGATGACATTATGAAAGAAAATATTAAATAAATCTTCACATTCTAGAAAAAACACAGTGTGAAGTTGCGTCTAAGGGATCATTTCCATGGAAAAAATGCAGAAATGTTCAACCTTGATGCACTAATTGAGTTTTTATGGGTTTAATCTACAACCAGATGCTGAGTTTGAAATAAAACCTCGTCGACTGTTTTCAGAAAATAAAAAACAACCTGTCATCACCTCCAGCTCCGTCCCTCTGCAGGATTTTATGCTCGACTTCCTGGTTTCTGTGGTTTGTTTCTGCAGCTCTGAACGTCTGACGCTGCTGTTTTATCCTCGGAGGTGAAGCGGCGACGCAGCATACATCAACACCTTTTACCATTTA
The DNA here is from genome assembly GCF_022539595.1 of Amphiprion ocellaris. Taxonomy (NCBI): domain Eukaryota; kingdom Metazoa; phylum Chordata; class Actinopteri; family Pomacentridae; genus Amphiprion; species Amphiprion ocellaris. The sequence goes on along the minus strand of NC_072776.1, from coordinate 34,670,307 downwards.
CACATCAGCCACCTGCTCGGAGCTTCTCTGGAGGAGGTTTTACATTTTAAAAACATCTCCAGCAGGGAGAGCGTGGCTGTTTCTGGTCCTTCAGACTCCCCTGTGGTTTGAAAAATGATGCTAGAGTTTAGTCAGCGTGTTCAAATGTGACCCTGAGGAAATACGAGACTTTAGAGCAGATTAGTACTGTAGGTTTTGGAAGAATTTGATGTTATTTTTCCCCTGTTTTGTTGATTTATGGACAGTTTCTAGTTAAACCCCAAAAATAGATGTTAATTAACATGTTATATGCATTACAAACAGGTCAAAGCTGTAAAGGTCAACATAAAAAAAAATGTAAAAAAAATTCTTCAAATCATCCTTTTAATTGCAAAATTAAAATTTTTTGAAGTAAAAAAGTCTTAAAATCTTTTATTATTTACTCTATTTAAAAAATAAATCAGTTAAATAATTTTATATATATTGTATTTTTTTACAACTAAATTTTTATTTCATACTGTATTTGAATGTCAAAAATACCATTTTTGACATATTTAATTACAGTAAAAAAATCTTAAAATCACAATTCATCCATTTAACTTTAAAAATATATGTTTATTTTTACTGTAATTAATATTATAGTATTATATTTTTATATAATAATACTATTCAGTTTTTACAAACTATTTACATATGGCAGGAATATTATGTTTGACGTCCTTAAATACAGTAAAAAAAAAATCTCATAAATCTTATAAATATCTATCTTCATCCTTTTAACTGTAAATTTTTTTAAAAATTAGTTTTTTTTACCATGATTAAAAAATAAATTAAAAAAATAAATGTATATATATTATTTTTTATATAATGAAATTCTAAAAAATATAAATAAAAATATTTTTTGCATATTTAATTACAGTAAAAGCTATTCTTGAAATCATAATTAATCTGTAAACTATAATTGACATTATTTATTACTGTATTTAAAAAATACATTTAAAAAATTATATATATTATATCATTTTTTATCTAATAAAATTATACCGTTTTTTTACTGTATTTAAGGACATCAAAATTATATTTTTTTAAGGACGTCAGAAATTATTTTCGATGTCCTTAAATACAGTTTAAAAAAATTCTTAAAATCGTAATTCATCGTTTTAACTAAAATTTTATTGTGTTTGTTTTATTGCAATCAACAAATAAATCAAAAAATAAAATTTTATTTTGTTTTTTTATACAATAAAATTAAACAGTTTTTTATTTAAGGAAAAATATATATTTTTTCACTGGAAAATAAATCTTAAAATCATAATTCACCTTTTTAACTGTAAAATTATACCGTTTCTATTTTTTTATTTCAACAGTCTTTTCTAATTCACGTGATTAATGTGATGCAAAAGCAGCTTGTGAGAAAGAAAATGTGGTTTAATATACATATATTATTACTGACTCCAATAGAAACGTTTTTAATGTTCTTCTGCAGCAACCTCTGAACATCATTAGCTCAACCACCAGAGTTTCATTCACCCAGATTCTCATCAACAGGAAGGAAACGAGGATCCGTTACTTCAGAGATTACCTGGGCCTTTGTGGCAGAAGAAAAGGATTCTGTGTGATATCGGTGATGAATTGAAGCTGGAGCGTTCGTATTTATCGCCGGATGAACAGCAGAAGCCCTCAAACATTGACTCAGTGTTTACGTCGGCCGCTGACTGGTGATAAACAGATGAAAAATAAAGTAGCTCAGCGGTAATGATGTGTTATCACAGCTGCAGCCATCCATTCATCCACAGGTTTTACACAAACACAAATCAGCTCCTCCTCGTTGGGCTGATTGTGAGGCTGAAAGACGCTCGAAGGTTTAAAAAAATGACAGTTAAAGAGGGTTTAACTTTCCTGAAGGACGGATTCAGGTGAGATTCAGACCCAACAAACTATAATAAGGTCAGAAAAACACAGTGTTAAAACCATTATGGTCATGCTAATTATGAAGATTAATGAGTAAAAACAGTGCTTTTTGTTGCTTTTATAGTTGAAAAACTCCCACAGCAGAGTCTGATGTTTTGTTGACATGTCCATCCACCCCAACCTCTCTCCTCCCTCTCCTCCCACCCTCTCCCCTATCCTCTCTAAGACAAACAGCTGCTATAAAATGAGAATGTTTTAGGATCTAACGATTTATTTATGTTGTTATTTATGTTGTTTCTCTGACCTTAGAATCTAACGATTCTAAGGTCAGAGAAACAACATAAATTCAATTTAAAACCGTTGCTTTGCTATTTTGATTCATTTTGGACAAGATTTGTACCATTTTGGACTCATTTTGAGTCATTTTGTATTCATTTTGAGTCATTTTTGACAGGATGTGTTCCATTTTGGACTAATTTGGAGTCATTTTTGACACATTTTGAGTCATTTTGGATTAATTTTTTGTCATTTTTGGCAAGATCTGGGCTATTTTGGACTAATTTTGAGTTATTTTGGACTCATTTTGTGTTAATTTGGCCAAATCTTGAGTCAGCCACTTATCAGGCTCTTATGATGCAGTCTGGCAGAAGTTTTATTCCAGATTTCTATAACCTCCTCAAGACAGGCAGCAGCACAAACTGGTTTATAGCAAGTTAAATAAGGTCAAAAGAGTAGAGCAGCATCATATACAAGTGTGTTCTGGTTCCAGTCTCCTCCCAGTTTCCTGGAAAACCTCCAGGAATGCACACGATATGACAATCCTTCATTAATTATTAAGGAGATAGTGCAGAAAATTTAACAAATATGAAAAAAATAAACCAGAAATCTATACAAGCATGAGCTCACACTGTCTAAACTCATCCAGATGTGGAAACTATAGTATTAGTTGTTGATATTTACAGTAAAAAGAGTGTAAGTAGAGTATAAAAATAGAGTAGGAGGGCTGCTGGGGTCCCACCGGGATCAGGATTATTGGGTTTGTGGGTTATTAATGGTTCTGCACAGATGCCTTCATGAGTAGAAACACTGATACGGTGTGGTAATACTGCACAGGTTTGAGCTATTTTGCGCTTTTTTTGTCCATTCAAGTCTTGCACAGAGTTTTTACATCTGATCTGATGACTCTTTCTGTCGCAAGGCTTTATTATGATGAATGCGTTGTTTTTTCTTGATTATTAAATGACCTTTCTGGACTGTTTTTAAGACTCTGCTGCAAACATTCACACCACAAACAAACTCTTGCTGCTGAGAACATCTCACCTACTCGGGAAAATAATGAAATTCACGTCACGTCGACCTTCGAGTACTAAAAGATGTAAAAAGTATGAGTGGCCTAAAGCTAAGACTGGTTCCCTGCTCACCCCGACTGTCCAGAATAGCATCTACAGCTCAGCTTCACTTCTTCTGGCTCATCTCATGCTAGATTCTACCATCGACTGCTAACAAGATCCCAAGAAACTCTTTCACCTGGAGAGCAAACTCACCTGCAGCCGTCCTCCATCTTTAACAACATAAATGTTTGGCCGTGTTCTCTAGAGCAACACTTACAAATGTTTTCTGATCAATATCATCCCTCTGGCAGAATGATTTCTGTCTGCGTCTGACTGACTAACTGACAAATAGCTATGATGAAATGATTCTGTTTGTTGGGGTGAAGGTCAGGAAAACAACACGGCTGAAATTAATGCAAATGTTTGCCGTGGTCGAGGTAAACATTAAGAACTACCTAAATATTTACCTTGGTGCGTCGTTGTCATGGTCAAATATAGTCTGATAAACTCCCACAGCAGAGTCTGATGTTTTGTTGACATGTCCATCCACCCCAACCTCCTCTCTATAACAAACAGCTGCTATAAAATGAGAATGTTTTAGGATCTAACAAACCATACTAAGGTCAGTAAAACAACATACATAAAATTTAACCCCCTTGTTGAATTGCCACCTTATTGCATTGGAAGGGTCCTCATACTCAGCACAAAGTCAGACTTGTTTCCAGTGGGTGTTGGACTCCTCCAGGGCTGCCCCTTGTCTCAGATCCTGTTTGTGGTCTTCATGGATCTCAAGGTGCAGTCAGGGTGAGGAGGGTGTCTGGTTTGGGAACCTCAGGATCTCTGCTTTTTGCAGATGATGTGGTTCTGTTGGCTTCCTCAGACCTTCAGCAGCAATGGAGCAGTTTGCAGCCGAGTGTGAAGTGGTGGGGATGTGGATCAGAACCTCAAAGTCCAAGGTCATGGTTCTCTGATGGCTGAAATGAGCTTCCTCTGTAGGGTGGCTGGGTTCAGCCTTAGAGATAGGGGGAGAAGCTCAGACATCTGGAGAGAGCTCAGAGTAGAGCTGCTGATCCTTCACCTCTAAAGGAACCAGTGTAGGAGGTTTGGACATCTGATTCTGATCCTCCAGAGAGACTTCCTCTGGAGGTTTTTGGGAGGAGACCCCGGGGTAGAACCAGAACCCTCTGGAGGGATTATATATCTCCTCTGGCCTGGGAACATCTCAGGATCCATCAGGTCATTCCACCAGGGTTGCTGGGGGAACGACCTACTTCATCTGCTGCCTCCACAACCAAACCCTGGATAAGCGGAAGAAAATGGATGGATCGATTCAGTTTAAAAACACCGATTTGCTATTTTGAGTTTTTTGTTTTTTTTTTTCTTTAACAAGATTTGAGACATTTTGGAATAATTTTGAGGCATTTTGGAACAATTTTGAGTAATTTCAACAATTTTTTGTGGCATTTTGGACTATTTTTCTGTCATTTTTGACAAGATTTTTACCATTTTGGACATTTTTTTTGTCATTTTTAACAAGATTTGTGACAGTTTGAACTAAATTTTTAAGGCATTTTGGACTAATTTTGAGTCATTTTGGGCAAGATTTGTGTCATTTTGTCAGAGTAATTGTTAAGATTAGTGATTGTCATTGTAAAAATCAGTGCCGTTTGTTGGTTTTACAGTTTAAAAATCTCCCACAACAGAGATGTTTTGTGGACACCTCCATCCACCCTGACCTCCTGTCGGGGTGGATATTCCTGTTTATTCCGTTCTAGAGGCTTCATCACTTGAACTTAAACCTATTATTGTGATATTCTCTGGATCAGCTGATGTGTTGGTGTCCATCGCTGTTAAAAGAAGCTGTAGAGAAGAACCCCACAGAACGGAATTATTCAGAAAACGAGCTCTCGGCCGCTCAAGGGGGCGAATAAAGTATTTTGAATTCAATTAAAGTGTTCTAATAATTTGGATCCTTGTTAAACTTTGAGGATCCCAGCGGGTGGCCTTGCATCATTTAAAGGCTGGAATATTCTCTGAACCCTGGATGACGGACGACTGGTTTAAGCCTCTTCCTGCTAATGTGGTGGCAGGTTTCCACTGAAGCAGCAGCAGGGGGACCAGGGTGGATATAATATGGAGAATTTTACACCTTTCAGCTCCGACACTGATCCAAAAACATCACAGAGAGAAAAGACACAAACCCACACTAATGTCACCGACATGGACGTTTCAGCTGGTAGTAGAGATGAATTCATAGAACATTTTAAAGCACATTAGACTAGATTCAGTCATTTTGGACAAGTTTTAGTCATTTTAGGTTGGATTTGTGCCATTTTGGAATAATTTGTGTGTCTTTGGGACAGTTTTGTCCATTTGTGGTCATATTTTGTGTCTCCTTTTTCTTGTTTTGTGTCTTATTTTTGGCACTGTGTGTCTCATTTGCTTCATTTTATCTCTGCTTTGTGTCATTTTGTCTCTTGTTTTGGTCGCTTTATGTGTCTTTGGAGTAGTTTTGTATCTTTATGGTCATTTTGTGTCTCATTTTTCTTGTTTTCTGTCTCATCTTTGTCATTTTGTGTGTCATTTTGGTGATTTTATACATCTTTGGGACAGTTTTGTCTCTTTGTGTTTACTTTGTCTTTCCCTTTTGTTGTTTTCTCTATCATTTTTGTGTTTTGTGTCTCATTTGTCATTTTTATGTCTTGTTTTTTGTTGTGTCTTGTTTTGGTCGCTTTATGTGTCTTTGGGATATTTTTTGTCCCCTGGTTGTCATTTATTGTCTCATTTTTCTTGTTTTGTCTTTTCCTGTTGGTAGTTCTTGGTCCAGCTCCGAATGCAGAGTGGCGTCTGGTTGGATGGAGGATCAGGAGTGGCTGATTGAATGACTCCCACCTGTTCACATTCAGCCAATCACTGATCAGCAGCACCTGCTGCCCAGCTTCTGTGCAAGGCACACCTAGGAGACAGAGAGCAGCTGGAGGAGGGAAGATCACTAGTCACTGCCTGAGGCTGTGGCCGTGACACTGTACGGTTTTGGTCATTTTGTGACCGTTTTTTGTCATTTCATATGTCATTTTGCTCATTTTATGTCTTGTTTTTGTAATTTTGTGTCTTGATTTGGTCACTTTACGTGTCTTTGGGACAGTTTAGTCTCTATGTTCATTTTTTGTGTAATTTTTCTTGTTTTCTGTCTCATTTTTGTTAATTTATGTCTCATTTTTACAATTTTGTGTTAAACTTTTGTCATTTTGTGTCTTGTTTTTGTCATTTTGTGTCTTGTTTTGGTCGCATTATGTGTCTTTGGGACCATTTTGTCTCTTTGTGTTTACTTTATGTCTCCTTTTATCTCATTTTTGTTATTTCATGTATCTTGTGTGTCATACATTTGAAGAGTTTTGCTGCCTCCATATGGGGGTTTGTTGCATTTATGACCAGCAGTGATGATTAACGATGATTTATCCCTGACGTGGAGACAGGATCGATGCTAACAGAAACCATTTCTTTGTTCCTTGGTGCATTATTCTGCTCCTTTCTGTTGTCAGACGGATGACAGACGTCGTCCTGAGAGTCAGAAACATGAGGCTGAAGGTGACGAACGTCTGGGTGACAGAACGGCGACGCTTTACCAGACGGATGAAGGCGCTGCTGCATGTCTGGAAGGGCTTTCACACGTCAACAACACGTAAATCTGGCAGGAGAAAAACACGGCTAGCCCACAGAGGTAAAGCAACTATTAGTTAGTGTTGAGAGAAGACGGAGGAACACAGGAAGGGCTGGTTCTGGGCTGCACAGTAACGGATGGAGAGGCCTCGGCGTCTCCTGCTGCAGGGAGAATGTAGTCGGGTTTGTCAGCCTCAGCAGTCGATCTGTTTCCAAAAGCCCCGAGCCTCGGCTCAGAGAAAGCTGTAGAGCAGCTCCATCAGTCTGCTCTGCTGCTGATACGTTCAGCAGACCGACGGCCGCCACATTTACCCAGGCTGCAGCCGCTCTCCGCTCAGGTGTGCATTCAAGAAGGAAAAACAGCATCAACAAACTGAGAAATGACAGGAAATGTGGAATAAACGGCATGGGAAGCAAATAAACAGTTTCAGACCCGCTATTATCACCCTGTTTATGTATTTATAGAGCATTTCAGACGAGTTTCAGTCATTTTAGATTAATTTTAAAAGTATTTCAGACAAGTTTTAGTCATTTTGGACTCATTTTCACCATAAAGCCACTTTGAGCTTCAACAACTTATAGTACGAATCGTTTGTAAACCTCTAAATATCTAATTACATGTGCTGAGTCATAAAACTCTTTCTATACAGTGCACGATTTTTAATGTCTAATACTGCAGATTATCTTTTAAAATATGTTCTAATTCACATGGATTCCTGCACCATAAATCAAAACATTCTCTGCATAAAGCCTCCGAATCCTCCTTTCTTTCTGTTGTCATCTAAGAGCCAAAGGTTTCTACTGAGGGGATTCTGGAAATCACTTTTTATCTCTCCATAAGTCAGAAAATACTGACAGAGAGAAATCAATTCTCAGTGTATTTTTAGGGGTAAATCAGGTGATGACTGATATCTGAACTCCATGTAAACCTTCTGCAGAAACTTTCAGACGGGAAGAAAACTGGAAAGTTCGGTGTTTGTGGATCTGAAATCTGAAGGCAAGCCTTGAAATGTTCTAGACAGTTTTAGGAATCCTTCAAACTAATCCCCAGCTGGTTGCAAACAATAAGATAACAGGGTTTCTGCAATAATTGTTTATTTATTTGCATAAAGTATTATCTCATTAAATATACAGTATTTTTGCAACTCAAACTGAAAATGTTCAGTAAACACCTAAATGAGTATTTTGAACATTTTCCCTACACTAATCTGAAATAAAGATGTGATATGGAAGCAAAGTTAACCCTAAATCCTTAAAGATATGCACTATGATACTCATGATGCTGCCACCACCATGCTTCACATCATGATGATGCCACCACCATGCTTCATTTCACATCATGATGCTGCCACCACCATGCTTCATTTCACATCATGATGCTGCCACCACCATGCTTCATTTCACATCATGATGCTGCCACCACCATGCTTCATTTCACATCATGATGCTGCCACCACCTTGTTTCACACCATGATGATGCCACCACCATGCTTCACATCAAGTCCACCATGACTTGAGTTTCTTGCTTAAATCAACAGACTGTTTTTCACACAGTAAATCCATTCAGAGGGAAGGAATGCTGCCTCCAAATATAACTGAAGCTTAATTATATTTTAGTATAATTAAAGTATAAATAAAGAGAAAGTTTGCCTCTGAGATGGAATAAAGCTGCAGAAAGTCTAATTAAAGCCTCTGCATTGTTATTGTCCTACAGCGTCGAAGCTTCAGGAACTAAAGAGTGAACACCTTTCAGAAATGAGCAGAGAAAACCTCCTAAATCAGCCGCGGTTCAACAGCGGTCCTGTTAGTTTTCATGCAGCGAGCTCCATTCCATGCATCCTCCGCCGTGGTTCTGATCACCGGCGATCCCGGCAGCTTCCGATCTCTCCGAGGTGCTTAAATAACAACAAGATGGACGGAGATTGAGGAGCAGAGTTCAGCGACTTCAAAGGACCTCGACGCACAAACACCCATACATCATCATCATCATTATTCTGAAGGGCGGCCGATAAGTGACAGGAGGGCACTTCTATTACATCACCGGTGACATGATAACAACAGCAGCAGGGATTGGCTGTCGCAGCGGGGAATACTGAACATGTGCTGCAGTAGAAAAAGACTCCAGTTCATCCCGGCTATGTGCAGGACTGAAACCCAATTACATGGAATGCAGCGGTCACCTTGTTTAAATCACGGATGTCAAAATGGCTTTTTCTTATTTGCACAGGTCACGTGACCCACTTATCTGCGCTGATTTAATTGGCAGAGCTCCGCGGCGTCTCCCAGCCTCCGGGTTTCCTGATATATTTCCGGATAACTAGACGTGTCCTGCAGTTTGTGTCAGGAGAAAGGCTGAAGTCAGCTGCTGCAGATGATGTGTGGACCGCATTACAGCGCCAGTCGGCCATGACTGGAGTTTCCTGCTCTGCTCCTATCAATAGACGGTTTCTCACACGGTAAATCCATGCAGAGGAATGAAACGCCACCTACATATTACAGTTTATTAAAAAACACAATTAGGACGTGGTTCTGTTGGCTCATCTGAACGTGACCTTCAAGATGAAGTCATGGTTCTCTGCTGGAAACCAGTAAATCAATCTGCTAAAAGGGGAAAACACACTGGTTTGTTTGTACTTCTTTAAATAATCACTGTTGTTGGATTCAGTTTTCCTTTGAAATAGTGACGCAAAATAAATAGCACCACCGTGCTTCACATCATGATGCTGCCACCACCGTGCTTCACATCATGATGCTGCCACCACCGTGCTTCACATCATGATGCTGCCACCACCGTGCTTCACATCATGATGCTGCCACCACCATGCTTCACATCATGATGCTGCCACCACCGTGCTTCACGTCATGATGCTGCCACCACCGTGCTTCACGTCATGATGCTGCCACCACCGTGCTTCACATCATGATGCTGCCACCACCGTGCTTCACATCATGATGCTGCCACCACCGTGCTTCACATCATGATGCTGCCACCACCGTGCTTCACATCATGATGCTGCCACCACCGTGCTTCACGTCATGATGCTGCCACCACCGTGCTTCACGTCATGATGCTGCCACCACCGTGCTTCACATCATGATGCTGCCACCACCGTGCTTCACATCATGATGCTGCCACCACCATGCTTCACATCATGATGCTGCCACCACCGTGCTTCACGTCATGATGCTTCCACCACCGTGCTTCACGTCATGATGCTGCCACCACCGTGCTTCACATCATGATGCTGCCACCACCGTGCTTCACATCATGATGCTGCCACCACCGTGCTTCACATCATGATGCTGCCACCACCTTTCTTCACATCATGATGCTGCCACCACCATGCTTCACATCATGATGCTGCCACCACCATGCTTCACATCATGATGCTGCCACCACCATGCTTCACATCATGATGCTGCCACCACCATGCTTCACATCATGATGCTGCCACCACCGTGCTTCACATCATGATGCTGCCACCACCATGCTTCATATCATGATGCTGCCACCACCATGCTTCACATCATGATGCTGCCACCACCATGCTTCACATCATGATGCTGCCACCACCTTTCTTCACATCATGATGCTGCCACCACCATGCATCTTCAACAGTAAAAGTTTTGGGTGGTGCAAAGTGAAGGATGGGGTTTCAGTGTCCCATTCAAACAGCGATCATGAAATAGTTTTGGTGTCGCAGCGATCACTGTGATTTAAATGGATAATTCACTGGTAAACTAGCAGGGCCGCCTTGCTGTTCGATCCAAACTTGAAATTTTCGGTGCGGTGGGTTGCTGCTCAGAGGTTGTTTTTGTTGTTGTTGTTTCCTCTAGCAAAGTAAACAGTGATATGCAGATAGCGAACGGAAGGGAAAAGCCGCCTGAAATGTCTGACTCACCCACATCCTACGTCCAGTGAATCAGACTGGAGTTGAGTTGCTGCCCTCAGCAAAGGAGGTCAGGAACTTGTACACAAGTGATGGTAAAATCAAATGTGAGATGGACAGTAAGGCAGACATCGTGAAAAGGGATTTAAGAAGAGACAAAAAGAGCTTCAGGCATTAAATTCAGATGTCTTCTGAGTGTTCTTTGGAAATTGTTACGTTTCCCAAGCGGGACCCCAGGAAAATACCCAGAACCCCAAACTTTATTAAAGTATCAAAAGGAAAACCGTAACAAAACAAAGAACCCCAACACAAATAAACCAAACAAAAGGTCACAAAATGGGTTCGGAAAGGTGATAGAGGTAGATTGCCTCTATCACCCACTAAGCCAGCCAAAATGGCTGGAAAAATTATAATAAACAAAACCAAACAAAAGGAGGGGAGGGTGAAATAAATGTGCTTAGGGTGTAAACACAATTCAAAGGGGCTTTATTTCTCACAAAAGAGCTATTTGACACCCGCTCTCAAACGAACAGAGAAATATGATGTGCAGTTCTCTGAAGTCAGAGCCCATCTGAACAGCTCAAGAGTCTGTCTTTTAAAGGAGTGTCACCAATCACTGCAGCAGGTGCGTCGGATGCAGCAGCTGTAGCCACTCAGCCTAATCAACCAGTGTCCCAACACTGATCACATAGACACATATGGAAAAACAGCAAAACAACACAAATTTGCAGTCACAAAGCCACAAAACAAGTTTGAAATGGCCAAAAATACAAGACACAAAACTCAAGTGAACTGATCAATGTGTTTTAAGCATTATTTCCTTCACTGTGGTCACTCATGAATTAAAAAGTCCCCTCACAAACATATGGCCACCAAAATTGGGCAAGACACCACACAAACTCATAACAAGGTTTTCTAGGCAACTGGAAGGAGACCTCAAGGAAGACCCAGAAATCTGTGGAAGTTCTGTCATAGTCAGTTTTGGCCAGTTTATATGTTCAGTTCATTTTAAAAAGGTCTCTACCTTTGTGTCTTTAGCTGCTTTACTTTCTCCCTTTGTCTGTTTCCCTCCTTTTTTGATTACCTTCATTAGTTAGAGTTAGATCTTTCCTATGATGTGTGGCGGTCCATCCTGGTTGCTTTCCTTCTGTTCCATGCTTGTGCTCTTTGTGCCTCAGGTTTGAGTTTTTTGGTACCTTTTTGGATTTCTAGCTCTTTTTTTTTATTTAGTTTGACTTGATTCGTTTAGTTAGCAGTTGGATTTTTATCAGGGTCTTCAGCTGCTCTTTTGTTTGCTCACCTCGACCCATGGTATCTGGTTCCGTCACGGCGTTTGGTTTAGTTTAGTTTATATGTTCAGTTTATTTTATAAAGGTCTCTGTCCTTGTGAATCTGGTTGTTTTACTTCCTCCCTTTGTCTGTTTCCCTCCTTTTTTGATTACCTTCATTACTTACACTTATATCCATGAGTCCTCTTGACCCAAATTTCTGTCACGGTCATTGCTTTTGTTCAGGTTATTTCCTGTTTTTTTTTTGAAAACATCCCCATCCTTGTGTGTCTCCAGTTGTTTTACTTCCTCCCTTTGTCGGTTTTCCTCCTTTTTTGATCAACTTCATTAGTTAGACTTGTGTCCTGTGATAGTTCATCCTGTTTTCTTCCTTTCTGTTCCATGTTTGTGCTCTTTGTGCCTCAGGTTTGAGTTTTTGGGACCTTTTTATTTTATTTTGGCTTTCAAATCCATTCAGTTTGACTTGATTAGTTACCGCTGAGTTTTTATCGGGGTCTCCAGCCACTCCTCATTGTTTGCTGCCCTCCCTGCCTTTCTCAGCCCTGTTTAGTTTTGAATAAAGTCTCTTTGTACTTTAATCTTTTTGTCTGTGTCAACGCTTTGGCCCGTTGTTCCTCATCATAACAGCCTCCTGCTGAGTGATTTTGAAGCTCCGTTTATCTCCATCTTAACTATGGGCTAATCCAAAAATGATCAAAGAGGTGAAGCGTGATTGAAGTGTGATGGGAGTTTCTAATTAAATACTTAGTTGTTGCTCATGTGATCGTATCTGTTCAGGAGCCTCATTAGGCCTCTGTCAACTTTCTACCACTTATTCCACAACAAGAGTGAGATAAATATTGTCTGTAGAGTTTGTTTTGGCGAAGGATGATGTGTTTCTTGTGCCTGGTTCACCTTCAAAACTGTTTTTCCTTCTTTCAGTTCATTAATTTGACTGCTTTTATGAGTCTATCTACAGATGCTGAATTAAACCTGCAGAAAGGCAAGGTTGTTTTTAAAAAACAGAAATAGTGAAATATATGTGAGTTATATAAAAACTCACCCCATGTTTGGATGTCATGAACAAAGAAATTAGCCACAGAGACTAAAACATTGTATGCACCAGGGTGTAAACGAACTTTATTTGTGCTGTTAAGTTTTGGTCTATGAGGATTGATTCATGTTTGGAGCCTTAAGTGGCCATTCGAGGAACTGCAGTTTCTGGAACTTCTGCATTGGCTTCATTTTTCAGCCCTACATGTTGCCACTTGTAATCTTGGGAGCAAAAAACAATGTTGGACAGAAGAACATGTGGAACGCCCTGTTTAGTACGCCACTATCAAGATGAATGGAAGACAAATGGATGGACTAGTTTTAGTTGTTTCCACATCACATCACAAATATGTTCAATCTTCCATGACTGACCGCATGCTGGATAAAGGATCATCCTTCAGAAAGCTAAACCTGACAACTGACCTGAAAAAGGAAAGAAGGATGGATGGTTGGTTCGGACGAATTCAGTTTAAACTTATCTCCCAATGGAAACATACTGGTTTGATGAATGGTTTTGTGCCTGTGTTTCTCAAGTTTATGTTGAAGTGTTCAACTCTGTAGACTGTTAGCATGGAGCGCAGATGCATAATTAAGGCTAAAACCAAACTCTGATATGTTGGTTTGCTGGACATGGTGATGACTGAAGTGTTCCTCCCAGATTTCAAAAGGTATCAATAAGAAAAGCTGACCATGAAAGAGAATCTTGGGATTACGATCAGTCTGACAGCTAACCTGAAAAAGAATGGATGGGTGGATGGATGGATGGTTAAGATGCATTCAACATAGACTTATTGGAAACATACTTGTTTGATGAGGAGCTTTGTGCCTGTGTTTCTCATGAGTACGTTAAAGTGTTCAACCCTGACTGTTAGCATGGAGCGCAGATACATAATTAAGGCTAAAATCAAACTGATATGTTGGTTTGTTGGACACGGTGATGACTGAAGTCTTCCTCCCTGATTTCAAAAGGTCTCGGTCATGAAAAGCCGACCATGAAAGAGAATCTTGGGATTACAATCAGTCTGACAGCTGACCTGAAAAAGGAAGAATGGATGGTTGGTTGGTTCGGACGCATTCATTTTAAACTTATCTCCCAATGGTAACATACTTGTTTGATGAATGGTTTTGTGCCTGTGTTTCTCATGAGTACATTAAAGTGTTCAACTCTAACTGTTAGCATGGAGTGCAGACACATAATTAGGGCTAAAACCAAACTCTGCTGTGAACCAAGGTGGTGTCGCTGATGGTTTGTCGGACATGGTGATAACTGAAGTCTTCCTCCCTTATTTCAAGCGGTCTTGTTAATGAAAAGCCCCCCATGAAAGAGAATCTTGGGATTACAATCAGTCCTACAACGGACCTGAAAAAGGAAGAATGGATGGTTGGTTAGGATACGTTCCATATAAACTTTTCTCCCAGTGGAAACATACTGGTTTGTGTTTCTCAGGATTAAAGTGGTCAACTCTAGCTGTTAGCATGGAGTGCAGATTTAATGTTAAAGCCAAACTCTGATATGAACCTTGGTGGTGTCGTTGTGGGTTTGTCAGACACAGTGATGATTGACTTCAGTGGAAAGTTTTCCTTCCCCTGATGTCAAAAGGTCTGGGTCACGAAAACTCGACCATGAAAGAGAATCTTGGGATTGCAGTCAGTCCAGGAGTTCATTCACTTTGTCCTTCAGGATGAAAAGGGATAGAAATGGTTGTGTGAAGAATGAAAAGAGGCAGCGAGACTGAAAAGTTCAGTCCATTCTCACTTGTGAAGTGGATGTGAAGGTGGAAACTTAGCGACAGGATGGGACAATGGTGTGCAGGTGGGGGGTTTCTGAAGCGATTTGTCCAGCGATAAAACACTTCTGACAAAGTGAACTGGCCACAATCACCTGAACACACTGGGGTCTCACACCCCAATTTCTGGAGTCCAACACTCGGTTCAGGTGCTATTTATCAGAGGTTAAACTGGGCCGAAACTCAGCATCCAGCAGCAGGTACTTAAATAACTCTTAAAATCTGCTTTCAGCCTCCGTCATACTCAACAAATAAACATAGAGTCACCTTCTTGTTTTATCAAACAGCTGTAAGTACACAAACACTCAAAATTAACACAAAAAGATTAAAAATCACTAAAATAGAGACATAATCACCACAAAAACTCTAAATTACCACAAAAAGATTCAAAATTACATTAAAAAAAACTCAAAATTACCAAAAAAAACAATGAAATCACCACAAAAAGACTCCAAATTACAACAAAAAGACTCATAATTACCACAGAAAGATTCAAAATTACAGCAAAAAGACTTAAAATTACCAAAAAAGAGACAAAATCATGACAAAGAGATTCAAAATCACCCCCAAAAATTCTAAATCACCTCAAAATCACCAAAAGATTCAAAATTACCACAAAAAAGATTCAAAATTACAGCAAAAAGACTCAAAATTACCAAAAAAAATAGAAAATCATAACAAAAAGAGTCAAAATTACAACAACGAAGAAGCAAAATACGACAAAAAGATTCAAATTCACCAAAAGAGTGAAAAAACACCACAAAGACTAAAAATTAACACAAAAATACTCAAAATCACCAAAAAAGAGACAAATTCACCACAAAAAGATTCAAGACTTACATAAAAAGACTCAAAATTGACAAAAAAAGCCAGAAAATTACTACAACAGAGACAAAATCACCACAAAAGATTCAAAAACACCACAAAAAGACTCAAAATCAACACAAAAATACAAAAAGTCACCAGTAAAGAGACAAAATCACAACAGAAAGACTCACAATCACCACAAAAAGACTCAAAATCAACACAAAAATACAGAAAATCACCAACAAAGAGACAAATTCACGAGAGAAAGACACAAAATAACCACAAAAAGATGCAAGCATCTGACACTTGGTTCAGGTGTTATTTATCAGGTTAAATTGGGCTGAATCAGCAGCAGGTATTTACATAACTGTTGAAACCTGCTTTCAGCCTCCGTCGTACTGAACAAACATAGAGTCACCTTCTTGTCTTTATTAAACAGCTGTAGCTTCACACAGCAGGATGCAGACGTTAGCTCACTGTGCTGTTTACTCAGCAGCAGCAGCAGCAGCAGCAGCTTCATTTATTCATTACGTCTTCTGATGTGTCGCTGTCATCAGATGTTCTCTTCACTGCTCAACACACAGATTCACAGCTTCTACTGAGAAACTATCAGGAACTCAACCTGAGGATGAATCAGCCCCGTCAGAGCCAAACCTCAATCATTAGTTTCCTCTATTCAGCTATTTTTTAAGTGGATTATTGCAGAGGACTTCAGTTTTGCTGCCTCAATGCACTAATATTTAGAGTGGAGGAATTATTGGGAGAATGGGACTCATTAAATCACTTGAGGAAGGCTCAGTCCGTGTCATTTCAGAAAGCGCTCTTGCTCAACCGTCTCAGATATTTATTGGAAATGTTGCACTTCTTTTTTTGTTCCATTTTCAAGTGCCAGCCATTAAAAACTTGGCCTCTGCTGGAGTCGTTCGATCATTTGGATCCACAGGAAACTATTCTCTCTCTTTACTCACTGAGCTTCATGGCTGTTCTACTTCTAGAGACGGGGACCCTGAAGATGGTTTATAAGGTGAAAAAATACAGGGAAAACATTTTAACACACTGGACAACAAATAAGAGAAGCATTCCTCCATCATGATGCTACCACCACCATGCTTCTCATCATGATGCTACCACCACCTTTCTGGTAACTCCTTCAGAGGAGTCATAGGAGTCTTGGTGGCCTCCCTCTCTAGTCTCTTTCTCCTTCAGAGGAGTCATAGGAGTCTTGGTGGCCTCCCTCTCTAGTCTCTTTCTCCTTCAGAGGAGTCATAGGAGTCTTGGTGGCCTCCCTCTCTAGTCTCTTTCTCCTTCAGAGGAGTCATAGGAGTCTTGGTGGCCTCCCTCTCTAGTCTCTTTCTAGTTACTCCTTCAGAGGAGTCATAGGAGTCTTGGTGGCCTCCCTCTCTAGTCTCTTTCTCCTTCAGAGGAGTCATAGGAGTCTTGGTGGCCTCCCTCTCTAGTCTCTTTCTCCTTCAGAGGAGTCATAGGAGTCTTGGTGGCCTCCCTCTCTAGTCTCTCAGGTCTTGAGGACGTCCTGCTCTAGTCAGATTTATTCATGTTCTATCTTCCTTCCATTTCTTAATGATGGATTTAACTGGACTCCAGAAGATCTTCAGGAACTTGAAAATGTTCCTGTATCGTCCTGATTGATGCTTTTCAATAACCTTTTTAAAATGTTCTCTACATTATCCAGATCTTGTGACACCTTGATGCCTTCCAGGGTAATTCCAGTGTCCTCTGGTTCATCACATGAAACACATCAGGTATTTGACAATTCAGACACCAGGATCTGGATTTATTCTTGACATCAGACTCTGAAACTTCACCAACACAATAGATATGAATAGAATTTAATTTTGAGTTTGAGAAACTTTTTACACCAGAAACTATTTCTTTAATACTCTGGATGATTCATAGTCATAAATCATGATGGGTAGAGTTTTCACCTGAACTACTAGAAAATAAGTTTTATTTTGACTCAGAAATTTAAATTTAACCTCCAGTATCTTACATTATGATGTTATCTTGGTGCCAATTATGTCTCCCTCAAATCTTTTTTCTTCCATCTTGCTTTATTCTTTGTTCAATGTGCTGCTTTTACCAGGATCTTCTGCTTTAAGGTGCCTCTTGAGATTAAATTACATCACAGTGAAGAAGTGTTTTTATTCCCTCTCTGAAAGACAACTGCAGACAGCTCCCAAACCCTTGATGAGTTTTGAAAGTCGGCCGCCTTTGAAACACCGAAGCTTGTCAGACACACATCTGCTGTGACATTTTACCGTGACAGCACGAAATTTTAATTGCATCGAGATTACTGAAGACGGATTCTGTGTTTAAAAAAAACAACAATATTCAGATCCTACGAATCCCGGCTCCCCGTGGATTTTTGGGGGCAACAGAATTCATCTTTATGGTCACAACGTTGTGGTCACACCTTAATGATCTGAGTGCTTCCTGAAGGCCTCGGCAGCCCGGCAAACATCCGTCAGCGTTCACCATCACGCCGTCACAGTGCAGCAGTAATGGTGTAGCGTTTCTATTCTGAAGGTCACTTACCTCTTCAAAGTGACAGGAGAAAGCCGGGCCCTGTGTGTCATTGCAGGCCAATACCAGTTTGACATCTGCTTCCCTTGACGTTCAATCACTGTGATTTTCTGTTTCCCACTCAGCCTCTGTGATTCTGCAGCTCAGGCAGGTGGGAAGTGATGAATGTGGCTCTGGCTCAGGCAGGTGGAGAATGATGAATGGTAACAATCACGCCTGACCATCAGCGGAGGCTGCACAAAGCAGCGGCACAATGAAAATGATTGCCGGAGGAGTTCTGTTAAACGAGTAACTTTCATCATGATTCATATATATATATATATATATATATATATATATATATATATATATATATATATATATATATATATATATATATATATATATATATATATATATATATATATATATATATATTTCCATTTAAACTTAACTGACTTTTTTCTTTTTTCACTGACTTCATGCTGCTTCTTCAACATGGTAGGCATGATTTAATTTAATTTTATATATACAGTACCGGTCACAAATTTCAGAACACCACCATTTTTCCAGTTTTGTATTGGAAATTCTGACACAAAATTAGCACAAAAAGACAGAAAATCACCAAGAAAGAGACAAAATCACAACAAAAAGACTCAAAATTACCATATAAAGACTCAAAATCATCAAAACAGAGACAAAAGCGCCACAAAAACATTCAAAATTTCTACAAAGACTCAAAATTACCACAAAAAGACTCAAAAGTAACACAAAAAGACTCAAAATTAACACAATAAGGCAGAATGTCACCAAAAAAGTGAAAAATTACCACAAAAATGAATGAAACTACCACCGCTAAATTCTTCTGTTCAGCTGAATAAATGTAATTAACATAGAAAATGAAAATGGTTATTTCACATAGACATGTCTTGTTTTCATTTGTAAATTCCAAAGAAAAAAATCTAAATCAGGAGTAAAATGGCTCCTAAACAATGAGATATAAACTATAATTCCATGGATTTTTTGGTTTGGATCCAGGAAGATGATTGGTGTTCCTGAGAAACCAGACCAACAGGAGGTTAATCTTTATTTCATTCAAGGATCAGACGTTCTGAGTTGTTCTTCTGTTCTCTCAGACCTTCTCAATGTGTTTTTCTGCATTGAATCTTTTTCTGCTAATTGATTTCTGATGTTTTTTCCTTCTTGCTCGGCTGCTGTATAAATTAAATGGATTGAATTTAATTTATTTATGGATGAGGAAGTGAGAGTTTTGGACTGAATTTAAAGTGTGTTGAAACAGCAGAGAGGCTCCGAATCGCATCGAAACTCAGGACATCCATGATGAGGAATCAGTAGAATATCAACAGGAGTTCTGTGGAGTTTGTGTTTATTGCTTTATCTTTTTACTGAAGTTCACAACAGATGATGTTTTTGTGATGATGTGTGAAAAACTCGCTTTGGTCTCATCACACCAAAGAACCAAACTAATTCAGGGGGATCCTAGTTGTCTTGGTGGCCTCCCTCACTAGTCTCTGTCTCCTTCAGAGGAGTCATAGGAGTCTTGGTGGCCTCCCTCACTAGTCTCTTCTAGTTACTCCTTCAGAGGAGTCATAGGAGTCTTGGTGGCCTCCCTCTCTAGTCTCTGTCTCCTTCAGAGGAGTCATAGGAGTCTTGGTGGCCTCCCTCACTAGTCTCTGTCTCCTTCAGAGGAGTCATAGGAGTCTTGGTGGCCTCCCTCACTAGTCTCTTTCTCCTTCAGAGGAGTCATAGGAGTCTTGGTGGCCTCCCTCTCTAGTCTCTGTCTCCTTCAGAGGAGTCATAGGAGTCTTGGTGGTGTCATGCTCCATCTTCCTTCCATTTCTTAATGATGGATTTAACTGGACTAGTTTTTTTTATTAACGTTTTCCATGTTTTTTCTGTAACTCCTGTTGCTGTTGATCTCCACTATGGGATCACTGAAGGATTATTTCATCTTACTTCCTGTCCTATGGCATGGGGATTTTAACAATAAGAGATCATATGGAACTACAACATGGTGAGTCAAAGTAGCTCCCAGATGAGGACAGGACCTCCCCAGAGACAACCTGGACGAGGTGAAGATGAGGAGAGGATGGACGTCCAATCAGTTAGTCTGAAATGAAGAGTGACAGAATTACAGTGAGTTAACAGAACGGCGTCTGAGGGCTGATTGGCTGGAGGAACGTGGGAGGAAAG
Source organism: Amphiprion ocellaris (assembly GCF_022539595.1). Lineage (NCBI taxonomy): Eukaryota > Metazoa > Chordata > Actinopteri > Pomacentridae > Amphiprion > Amphiprion ocellaris. The sequence goes on along the minus strand of NC_072776.1, from coordinate 34,649,887 downwards.
ATCATCACAGCAGTCAAACAACATAACTGAGAATGAAGGGATTCTGACAGCGCTGGGAAAGCAGTGAGAATCACACATTTACACTCTAGGGGGAACAGATCATCCTTCATCTGTAGTGAAACTGTTTAAAAATATAACAGGAGGAAGAAAACACGGGGAAATGTGTTGATTAAACCCTGAAGATAAAACTATTTATCAGTTACATCTTTATAAGTTCTATCCATGAAGAAAGAAAAACAGTCTTAGGTGTTTTTCTAAATATTTGTTTCACCTTCACTGTACGTCATAACATCGTGAAATGAATTCAGCCAAATTATATCATCTATACTGGTTAACGATTTAAATCTGACTGTTTTTGGGTCATTTCTAGTTGATTGAATTTAATTTTTAAATTTTAGACCATTTCAAAACTAAGAGTTTATTACAATTTGAGGCATTTTGATGTAAAATGAGTTAAGAGTTCAAACCTCCATGTCTCATGTCATGATGCCACCACCGTCCTTCACATCATCATGCTGCCACCACCATGCTTCACATCATGATGCTGCCACCACCATGCTTCACATCATGATGCTGCCACCACCATGCTTCATATCATGATGCTGCCACCACCATGCTTCACATCATGATGCTGCCACCACCGTGCTTCACATCATGAAGCTGCCACCACCATGCTTCACATCATGATGCTGCCACCACCATGCTTCACATCATGATGCTGCCACCACCATGCTTCACATCATGATGCTGCCACCACCATGCTTCACATCATGATGCTGCCACCACCATGCTTCATATCATGATGCTGCCACCACCATGCTTCACATCATGATGCTGCCACCACCATGCTTCACATCATGATGCTGCCACCACCATGCTTCACATCATGATGCTGCCACCACCATGCTTCACATCATGATGCTGCCACCACCATGCTTCACATCATGATGCTGCCACCACCATGCTTCACATCATGATGCTGCCACCACCATGCTTCACATCATGATGCTGCCACCACCATGCTTCACATCATGATGCTGCCACCACCATGCTTCACATCATGATGCTGCCACCACCATGCTTCACATCATGATGCTGCCACCACCATGCTTCACATCATGAAGCTGCCACCACCATGCTTCACATCATGATGATGCCACCACCATGCTTCACATCATGATGCTGCCTCCAGAGTTTTAGTGTCCAATAAACATATCATCCAGTTTGATAGATAAAAGCTCCCCTTTAGCCTGGTTTCATCAGGCTAAAGAAAGAATTCTGAATCTGTGTTTTTCAAGGTGGTGAGTCTTCCAGCTTATAAAAAAAACACCGTATTTACATGTTACATGTTAAAAAGTAAGGATTTCCAACATAGGGATTCTTTAATACCAGATAATCTTCAGGAGATGAGTTCAAAAACTCTGTCTAACCCTCTAAACAATGATGATACAAGTGTGTGTCAGTGTGCAGCAGTCAAAATGCTAAAAGTCAGTTTTGTTATGATGAAGTCGGTCCTGATGGTGGCGGAGCAGAAGAGGCCATATGGGCAGATTTAAACAGTGTCTCGTTGTGTGTTCATGTGTGCGAGCAGCGCAGCAGCAAATTGAGCTGATGGAGTTTAGCCCATTTCATTTTGTAATTATCTCGGGCGGCATCGATCTCTGCTGTGTGTACATCATCTTAACCAGGAAGAAAGAACGAGGAGACAGGAGATCATTAGGCTTCATTCTGCAGCAAACACACTCCACCGGCAGCTGCTGTGGCTTCAATAGATGTCTGTTAAAGGTGATGCTCTGACAGCCAAAGGAACGACCACACATCCAATCTGCAGCTGGCATTAAAAAGCAATCTGTATCCGCAACAAACACACAACCGTTACATTCAGAGCTGCTTCCAACTGATGCAATCCTCATTTTTCACACCAGCCAGTAACTGAAAGTGACTAAAAACATGCTTTCAGAAACGTCACATTTATACACATCAGACACTGTATCATGTGTAGTGTTTAATGTCATGTGCAGTATTTCATATTTTCATTTCTCAGGGGCAATATTTTAGATTAATGTTGAATAGTTCATTTTTATTTGCACCGTTTTTGATTACGTGTGCAATATTTCATTTTTATCAGCAAGATTTCACTATCATGTGTGATATTACTTCACTATTCTAATCAGATTTTTAGTTTACTTCTTTAATTGTACTTATATCTTAATGCTTTTCTGCTTTTCAGACACTGAATTAATTTTTTTCCGAGCAACATCTGACACAAGAATTTCCTTTGGGATTGATAAAGTCTTGTTTTATACACTTCGTCTATGTTAGTTATGATCATAAATACCAAATATTTATTAATTTTCAGGATTTTAACCCTTTAGCTGCCCGTTTGTTTGCATGATACCACAGATATTATGAAAAAACATTAAAAAATCTATTAATTTCCATGTAACAAGAGCTAAATGCATAATTTTTTGTATTTTCATGTATTATTTTATGCAGTGTCATATTTTTTACCTTTAAGACAAATACGTATATGTGTATATATATATATATATTGACATAATTTTCCCTTTTCAATGACTAATATTTTTTAGTATACATCATCATATTTTATCTTATCTTAAATCTGTCCAGTTCATCTGTACAATCAGCTAAAAAGTCATCATTAGCCATTCAAATAAAGGTTAGATATTCATCTCCTGGTCTTTTAATTGAAGTCTTTTTCATTTTCAAAGCCACAAGCTTCAGTGAAATCTACTTTTAAGCACATCTTCAGTAAATCCTTACATCTATGTGGTGACATTCTGAGCTGCATGTTGTTCAAGGAGGGATAAATATGGATTCATTTGCTAATAAATTCATCTTATCGGTTTAAAAGCTGATGAAATGTCCATAAATATCTGTTTAATGGGGTGTTTAGGGCGAGTGTAGCTGTGTTCAGGTGGCTCCTGTTTGTTTTAATTATGTCTCAGACTTGTTTCGACCACCTGAGGCAGGCTGACCTGTCTGGACGGAGCTTATGAAGGAGGGAAATCACACCTGTGGAGGTCCTGCAGGTGGAGCTGCATGTCAGGACCAAACCTGAGCCGTCAGCTCTGCGTTCTCCTCTGTGATAAACCCGTGACGAGGCTCAGATCAGACCATAAAAGCATTCCTAAAGCTTTGAGTGCTGCAGGAGCGCACGAAGCCGACAGCCTCTCCAACAGAGCTTCAGAAGTCCACCGAGATGGAGGATCTGCCGGAGAGACGAACATCTCAGCAGCTCTCCGTCAATCAGGCCTTTATGGTGGAGCAGCTGGATAAATGAAGCCACTCGGAGTAAAAAGTACGACACATTCTGAGGGAAAAATCCTCACAGCTGGTGGAAAAAGTCCCTAAAACTCCCTCCTGTGGACTCCATGAGATTTCAAAGCAAATGAAATGTGGTTGCTCTCCAAATGTTCCTCGAGGCCTCGTGAAAATTCTGCTTTCACTTTTTCTGCCGTTTTCCAGTCAGCAACATGTAAATCAGGCTCCTGACGCTTCGAGGCTTTTTCAGTTTGCAACCTCCTGAAAAAAAGAGCTGTCTCCAAAAAAAAATCCTGAAGTGTAATTATGTTGTCAAGTTTAAAATTCCTCAGCGTGGTTTTAAATAATCGCCAACCTGAGATTCACGCCTGCTGCAGGAGGAACTGGCAGGACTCAGGCTTCCTGTCATGTTCGTCTGGCGTTCAAAACAACGCTCAGGGTGGTTGTTTCTTTTCAGGATTTTACCAGTTTGGATCAGTATCCAGACCTACATCCAGTGACAGCTTTAAAACTCCCTCCTGCAGTTATTGAACTGCGAGATGTTAACAGAAAACTCCTGTGAGATGAATTGTTGGTGTTCCTCCACATGAAGTATCTCTGCTGCTCCAGAATCCAGCCTCTGTTGCAGCAGATTTCCACCAGTGATGGATTTGGCCTGCAGCCAATGAGAATTACAGTGTCGCTTTTTAGGGAAAGTGTAGAGAAACCCCGAACCATAATTACATGTGACAGAAAAGAGTGTGAGTCAGAGAGCTGCAGCGCGACGGCACTTAATTTCTATTAAAAAAATACCCCTTAAAATAATTCATGTGCTAAGGAAGAGTGGTGCAAATTGCCAATTACAGTGTAAGATCCAACTGAAATCTCTCACAAATGGTGCCTCAGAGGCAGCTTAGTGTCTCGTTCATGGAAGCCGAGCTCCCAGATTTAAAGCCGAGCCCGAGGACACGGGCAAATATTAATCCTAACTGCCATTTATGAGGCTGGCACGCTACAATCAATACTGAATAAATGACAAAATCGGGGCCTGGGATGGAATATTCGGAACCCTGCGCTTGTTTAATTTTTTCCGGAGGAGGCGACGCGTCTCTCGGCTGCTCTTCGCTGTTTGAATGAGCCCAGATCTGACATATGTTTCACAGCTGCACACCCAATATAACATTACACATTAGAGCTGTGTGTAATGAGAGCGACAATCTGCAGCCCTGCAGTGTTTACAGGAGCTGCTGACGCTGTTTCCAGGCTCATTTCAGGACTAAATCTAATCTTTCTCACCATGCCCTACTGTACCGCTGCTCTTTCATTTTAACTCTGTTAGCTGTGAGCTAGCTGCTGCATTAACAAACTGCATGTTCCCTCATGCTCCAGTGTTTTCTTTTCCTCTTTAATGGTATCCCAGTGAGTCTGGACTAATGACCATTTTTCTGTAGATGCATCAATACAGTTGATTTTCCTGAAATGATTTTTAGATAAGAAGCCCTGCTGCCATCTGGCTTCATTCCACTGGATTAGTTGGAACTTTATTCTAGCCTACAGCACTGATAAAAATATTCACCCCAATGGAGATCTTCCCCTTCCACTGCTTTTCAACTCAATCAATTTAATTTGGCTTTTTAAGTTCTTAAATGACTGCACTCAGCCAGTCGATTCTAGAAGTCAACAGTCATTTATGGATGACCTGAGGTCAGTGATTGTAGGATAAAGACTCCTGGATCCAAAGGTCCAGTCTCTGGTGGATCAGAACTCCTGGATAGAACTATACCATGAAGATTAAAGAACCAAGAAACTCTGAGAAAAGGTTGTTGAAAAGCATCAGTCAGGACGATACAAGAACATTTCCAAGTTCCTGAAGATCTCCTGGAGTCCAGTTAAATCCATCATTAAGAAATGGAAGATGGAACATGAATAAATCTGACTAGAGCAGGATGTCCTCAAGACCTGAGAGACTAGAGAGGGAGGCCACCAAGACTCCTATGACTCCTCTGAAGGAGAAAGAGACTAGAGGGAGGCCACCAAGACTCCCATGACTCCTCTGAAGGAGAAAGAGACTAGAGAGGGAGGCCACCAAGACTCCTACGACTCCTCTGAAGGAGAAAGAGACTAGAGAGGGAGGCCACCAAGACTCCCATGACTCCTCTGAAGGAGAAAGAGACTAGAGAGGGAGGCCACCAAGACTCCTATGACTCCTCTGAAGGAGTTCCAGCTTCAGCAGCTGAGATGTTAGAGACTGTTCATCCAACAACTGTTGTCTGTTCTTCACCAGTCAAAGCTTTATGGGATGTCACCAGAAGACATGTGGAGACTCTGAAGACACCTGGAAGAAGGTTCTTTGGTCTGAGGAGACCAGGATGAAGCTTTATGTCCATCAGACTAGATGATATTTTTGATGGACACCAAACACTGAACATCATCACAAACACACCATCAGCACTATGAAGCATGGTGGTGGCATCATCATGATGTGAAGCACGGTGGTGGCAGCATCATGATGTGAAGCACAGTGGTGGCAGCATCATGATATGAAGCATGGTGGTGGCAGCATCATGATGTTCCTCAGCAGCAGGTCCTGGAAGGCTGGTACAGGTAATGAATGCAGTCTACAGAAATCCTGGAGGACAACCTGCTGCCATCTGAAGAGAAGATTTATTTACGCAGAAATGATTTAAAGACAACATGAATATTTTCTTTTCACTTTAAATTGATTCAGTGCTGAACAGCAATATAAACTGAAAGACCTCTGAGTGGAGTGAATACTGTATACATTTTCTCGAACAGTGGTTTGTGGATATTCTGAGGTAGCAGTGGAATGATTTTATGTCTTTTTGAGTAGCAGCTACAAGGACATCTGATGTTAGAAAGCTCTCTCAGCTAATGAACAGAAAACACTTGAATCCAAACCACCTGTTCCTGTTCGTTCCAGTGATATGAAACCTGGAACTGTCCACAGCCAGCACCGGCTCTGCTTTTACTGTGGTTGCTTTCATATTGTTGGTTTAAGTCTTTATCTACACACCTGTTGCATGTTGGAAGTCGTGCCCAGGTGAGGTTTGGGATGGATTCCACGTTTCCTGAGCAGCTGACAGTCAGAGGTGGCTCCTGAAGTTTTTAATTATTGAACATTGTGGGGTGTCACACACAAGCAACCAAAAAAAACAAAAAAAACAGAACCGAACTTCAGGAGTTAAAAAAAAGACGTAAAGAATCCCAGACTGTATGCTCTGGTTTCTTATTTTACAGTTAATCTGCTCGTATGCATCGACTAATACGGGTCATATTTTGAGTTTTAGGGTGACTGTTCTCTTCTAAATAAGCCAAGAGAAAAGACGCTGTGGAATATTTGAAGGGAAAAAGTTCACCAGCGGGCAAAACATCCATATTTTATGGTTTCAACACTGAAAATTCTAGTAGTTCCAGTACAAAAGAAAAGTACCTGGACTTCTCTTTAAGGACTTTTCTTTTACTTCTCTCAGTTGTAGAAGTGAAGATCCCTCTTAGATTCTAGATAAATCACCTTCAAGAGCCTAAAATTACCACTAAACACTGAATATTCTGTCCATGTGTGATGATTATCTGTCGAACTAGAGCAACTTATGGCTCACTAAAATGTTTTTCACTGTTTCTTACCATATTTTACCGTATTGATTAGAGAAGGTTGTTCCGTAATGTTTCCTGCTAAGAAAGTGAAAAAATCTCTCTAATATTAACACCAGATATGATGGAAATGTATTTTATGTAGACTGAAAATAACAGTGTGAGAACTGATCAGAACTCCTGGATAGAACTACACCATGAAGACTGAAGAACCAAGAAACTCTGAGAAAAGGTTGTTGAAAAGCATCAGTCAGGACGATACAAGAACATTTCCAAGTTCCTGAAGATCTCCTGGAGTCCAGTTAAATCCATCATTTAGAAATGGAAGGAAGATAGAACATGAATAAATCTGACTAGAGCAGGACGTCCTCAAGACCTGAGAGACTAGAGAGGGAGGCCACCAAGACTCCTATGACTCCTCTGAAGGAGAAAGAGACTAGATAGGGAGGCCACCAAGACACCTATGACTCCTCTGAAGGAGAAAGAGACTAGAGAGGGAGGCCACCAAGACTCCTATGACTCCTCTGAAGGAGAAAGAGACTAGAGAGGGAGGCCACCAAGACACCTACGACTCCTCTGAAGGAGAAAGAGACGAGATAGGGAGGCCACCAAGACTCCTATGACTCCTCTGAAGGAGAAAGAGACTAGCGAGGGAGGCCACCAAGACTCCTATGACTCCTCTGAAGGAGAAAGAGACTAGCAAGGGAGGCCACCAAGACTCCTATGACTCCTCTGAAGGAGAAGGAGACGAGTGAGGGAGGCCACCAAGACTCCTATGAGCATGAACTTCATCTTTTACTTGATGTTTTTGACCAGTTTTGGCGTTTAAATGTGCAGAAATTCTTCCATAACAATCCCTTTCCACAGGCTGTAGTGTTGTGTAGTATTCTGTAGTACTGTGTAGTATTGTGTAGTATTGTGTAATACTGTGTAATACTGTGTAGTATTGTGTAGTATTGTGTAGTACTGTGTAATATTGTGTAGTATTGTGTAGTATTGTGTAGAACTGTGTAATATTGTGTAATAATGTATTGTATTGTGTAATATGGTGTAGTACTGTGTAGTATTGTGTATCATGGTGTAGTATTGTGTAGTATCATCTCCTCTGATTATTCTGGCTGTATCCATCCAGACCAGGACCTCAGTTTCTGGGTCCTGCTGGTAGAAAGCTGTAACGGCACGTTTTGCAGTAATGAGACTTTTAATGGGACGATTGATCCGTTTGATCAGACTAATGGAGAAAAATGGAGCCCAGCTCAACTAGTTTTATTAGAGGCACTGCTTAAAGTCACACAGAAGAAGGAAGAATTCATACTCACTGAGTACTGCAGGGTTCATATACTACTACTACTACCACTACTACTACTACTACTGCCACTACTACTACTACTACTACTACTACTACATACAGCCACATATTACTACATACAACACATGCAGAAGATGCAAAATTTACACTATGATAGAACCTTAGGGATAATATACTACTACTACTGCTACTACTACTACTACCACTACTACTACCACTACTACTACCACTACTACTACCACTACTACTGCTACTACTACTGCTACTACTACTACTACCACTACTACTACTACCACTACTACTATTACTACTACTACTACCACCCCTACAACTACAGCAGCAAGTACTACAACAACAATGACAACAACAACTCCTACTACTGCAACTACAACATACAGCCACATACTACTACATACAACATCTACAGCTACTGTTGCAGCAGCTGTAACTCTACTACAACTGCATACAACTACAGCTATTACAAGTACATTTACTACAACCACATACAACATCTACTACAACTACCTACAACTACTACTACAGCTACTACAACTATAACTCTGCTACAATTACAATAGCTACTACAACTACCTAAAACAACTACATACAAATACTTCTACTAAAACTACAACTACGTATAACACGTAACAACCACTATAACTGTATACAACCACCTACGACTACTACAACTGCATAGAACTACTACTATTACTATTGCAGCTACAAATACTACTACAATACAACTGCAGCTACGTACAATAACTACTCTTACAACTACATACAGCTGCATACAACATATTCAACTACATACAAGTACCACAACATATACAGACAACAAGTACAGACAACATGTACAACATAGATGTGTTAAAAGTGACTCCACTGGTGTTTTGTTTTCTGTCTTTTAGCAGAAAAAACACAGTATTTTGCTGTGTGGTATCAATAAAGAGATTGTAGTACAGTGAGTACACATCGTTATATTTCTCAGTAGTATTGTGTTTGATCTGTGAAAGAAGAAGTGTTTTATCCTTTTAGAGAAGCTGAGTCTCTTCAGCCCAGAGGTGTCAGGTTTGTCACGAGTTGTTTTCGTTGTCGGTGTTTAACAGCTGATGAATAGAAAAATAACCTTCCTTTCATTTCTGCCCTCCTGCTGCCGTCAGATTAGCATCGGGTCTCCAGGGACGGAGCTTCGTCCTTTAGCCTCGGACACTGGAAGGGCAGAAGTTCTCCTGCTTCGTTTAAGGCCGACCCTTTCCATCCAGACGTCCTGGGGCCCCTCGGAGCCAACCAGTCCCACAACTCATCCTCCGTCTGATAATTGTGTCCTAAAAAGAGAATGAACTGTTGTACAGAGCTGCCTTCAGGGCTCCTGCTCTGGTTCCTCACCTGCTCGCTGCGTTTTTAGACTTTTAGATGAGCTGCACATATTCTCACTGGAGATCCATGTTGGAGCTTCACTCTGGAGCTTTTACACTGGAACTTTACACTGGAGATCCATGTTGGAGCTTCACTCTATAGCTTCACTCTGGAGCTTCACATTAGAACTTCACACTGGAGTTTCACTCTGGAGCTTCATACTGGAGCTTTATACTGGAACTTTACACTGGAGATCCATGATGGAGCTTCATCTGGAGCTTCACTCTGGACTTTCACACTCGAAATCCACTTTATAGCTTCACACTGAAGCTTCATACTGGAGATCCCAGATGTCTTTGAATTGAGATCCAGATGAAGTCTTTGGAAGCTCTCACAATGGAGACAACATGATGTAGTTTTGTGTAAAATCCAACTTTTTTTTTTTTACAACATGTTTGAAGCTCCTCCTCCATATTCTGGGTTACCATGGTGACAAATTGAGGATATGATTAAAAAGGAGTGAAAAACAATAAAATAAATGGTAAAAATCTGCTTATTTGAAACGTATTTGTGCAACATCACAGACAAATGTGATCTGAGGATGTGGTTTAGGTGTGGGGAAATGTAATATCTGGGGTTGTATTTTTCCACGTGTTGCATAAAAACCAGAATAACCGGAATAAAGGCTTCCTGGTCCCAGATGAAAAACACTCAGAGTCAGTAATTACAGTGGAGCTGCAGCAGAATTTGCCTTCACCTCAGTAGGATTATTGTTTCCTGCTAAAATGCCATTACGCTGTGTGCTCAGGTAATTTCACTCTGGGCGCTGTGATATGATTTGATGTATGAGCCTCCTGGCTTGGCTGCTTTGGGAGGTTATTGGAGTTTTAGCTCTGATGATGCACCGTTCTCATTGTGCTCTTAGATATGCAGCGCTGGAAGATTGAAACCGAGAGCGGCTCTTAGCGACTCTCACAATCTACCAGCTTTGCAACTTTTTAATAACATTTTCTACTCTGCAAGATGTGCACTATTGGATAATGTAGCGGTAGCTTTAGCCATGAGAGGATGATTAGACCTGCTGCCAGGAGCCGATAGCATTAGCCAGCCACCGCTATGATAAATGACCTTCACATCCGTCGGCCTCATTGTCAGAAAAATGAGAAAATATTTGGGGATGAAGTGATTAGCGGCGCCGAGACAAAGGAGGACATCAGAGGGCTTTGTTAGCGACATTAGCTCAGATTACTGGTCAAGGTCAGGGTTTGAATGTGGTTTCTGCCAGATTTGTTCAGGTCGACCTTCCCTTCATCGCCGCAGATCGAAGGGCTGCACACTTTAGCAGCTCTCCACTGATGATCCACTGATCCCACCGTCACATAATGAGGCTTCATCAAGGTACAAAGCTAGAAAAACAGGACAAAAAATGAAATGAACAATACACAAAACAAACAAGAGACAAAAAATGAAATAAACAAGATATAACACTATAAAAACACGACAAAAATTAAATAAATGAGACACAACATCAAAAAATAGACAAAAAAATGAACTAAATGAGATACAAAGCAAGAGAAAAATGAAAGAAACAAAATACAACACAAGAAAAACAAGACTAAAAATGAACTAAATGAGATACAAAGCAAGAAAAACAAGACAAAATGAAATGAATAAGATAAAAAACAAGAGGAAAATGAAATAAATGAAACACAACACAAGATGTTGAGACAAAAATTAAATTAACAAGATACAAACCAAGACAAAAACTAAATAAATAAAACAGCGCAAGACAACTGAGACAGAAATTAAATAAATTAGATACAAAACAAGAGACAAATGAAAGAAACAAAATACAACACAAGAAAAATGACTAAAAATGAAAAAATGAGATGCAAAGCAAGACAAAGAAGACAAAAATTGAAATAAATGAGATATACAGTGGGTACGGAAAGTATTCAGACCCCTTTAAATGTTTCACTCTTTGTTTCATTGCAGCCATTTGCTAAAATCAAAAAAGTTCATTTTATTTCTCATTAATGTACACTCAGCACCCTATCTTGACAGAAAAAAACAGAAATGTAGAAATTTTTGCTAATTTATTAAAAAAGAAAAACTGAACTATCACAAGGTCATAAGTATTCAGACCCTTTACTGTGACACTCATATTTAACTCACCTGCGGTCCATTTCTTCTGATCCTCCTTGAGATGGTTCTACTTCTTCATTGGAGTCCAGCTGTGTTTAATTAAACTGATTGGACTTGATTAGGAAAGGCACACACCTGTCTATATAAGACCTTACAGCTCACAGTGCATGTCAGAGCAAATGAGAATCATGAGGTCGAAGGAACTGCCCAAGGAGCTCAGAGACAGAATTGTGGCAAGGCACAGATCTGGTCAAGGTTACAAAAGAATTTCTGCAGCACTCAAGGTTCCTAAGAGCACAGTGGCCTCCATAATCCTTAAATGGAAGAAGTTTGGGACGACCAGAACTCTTCCTAGACCTGGCCGTCCAGCCAAACTGAGCAATCGTGGGAGAAGAGCCTTGGTGAGAGAGGTAAAGAAGAACCCAAAGATCACCGTGGCTGAGCTCCAGAGATGCAGCAGGGAGATGGGAGAAAGTTCCACAAAGTCAACTATCACTGCAGCCCTCCACCAGTCGGGCCTTTATGGCAGAGTGGCCCGACGGAAGCCTCTCCTCAGTGCAAGACATATGAAAGCCCACATAGAGTTTACCAAAAAACACATGAAGGACTCCCAGACTATGAGAAATAAGATTCTCTGGTCTGATGAGACCAAGATTGAACTTTTTGGCGTTAATTCTAAGCGGTATGTGTGGAGAAAACCAGGCACTGCTCATCACCTGCCCAATAGCATCCCAACAGTGAAACATGGTGGTGGCAGCATCATGCTATGGGGGTGTTTTTCAGCTGCAGGGACAGGACGACTGGTTGCAATTGAAGGAAAGATGAATGCAGTCAAGTACAGAGATTTCCTGGAAGAAAACCTCTTCCAGAGTGCTCTGGACCTCAGACTGGGCCGAAGGTTCACCTTCCAACAAGACAATGACCCTAAGCACACAGCTAAAATAACAAAGGAGTGGCTTCGGAACAACTCTGTGACCATTCTTGACTGGCCCAGCCAGAGCCCTGACCTAAACCCAATTGAGCATCTCTGGAGAGATCTGAAAATGGCTGTCCACCAACGTTCACCATCCAACCTGACAGAACTGGAGAGGATCTGCAAGGAAGAATGGCAGAGGATCCCCAAATCCAGCTGTGAAAAACTTGTTGCATCATTCCCAAGAAGACTCATGGCTGTACTAGCTCAAAAGGGTGCTTCTACTCAATACTGAGCAAAGGGTCTGAATACTTATGACCATGTGATATTTCAGTTTTTCTTTTTTAATAAATTTGCAAAAATTTCTACATTTCTGTTTCTTTCTGTCAAGATAGGGTGCTGAGTGTACATTAATGAGAAATAAAATGAACTTTTTTGATTTTAGCAAATGGCTGCAATGAAACAAAGAGTGAAACATTTAAAGGGGTCTGAATACTTTCCGTACCCACTGTAAAATCTACGAAAACAAGATGAAAATGAAGTAAATGATACACAAAACGAAAAAAATAAAACAAAGGAGATACATAAGACAAATGGGACAAAAAATGAAATAAACAAGATACAAATTGAGACAAAAATGAAATGAACAAGATGAAATAAGACACAAGCTTTAAAAAAATGAAATGAATGAGACACGAGAAAAATGTGAGATCAATGAATAAAAATAAATTAATGAAATAAACAAGATACAAAGTGAGAAAAAGGAAACAACAAAATGAAATGAATGACATACAAATTGAGACAAAAAATGTGAGATGAATGAATGAGGTACAAAACAAGACAAACAACATAAAGTTAATAAAACAAGATACAAAACAAGGAAAACTGGACAAAAATGAAGTAAATGAGACACAAAGCAAGAAAGTGAGAAAATGAAATAAATGACATGAGACAAGAAGGAAACTGAAATATATGAGATATAAATTAAGATAAAAAATTTAATGAACAAGATATGACAAACAAGACTGTACAAAATTAAACAAGATACAAGAGAAAAATGTAATGAATAAGATACAAATGTAGACAAATAATGTGATGAATGAGATATGAAAGAAGACAAACAAGATAAAAATAAACAAGATACAAAACAAACAATTGAGAAAAATGAAAGAAACAAGATACAAAAGAGAAAAAAATTGAGGAGGAAAACAAATAAATTAGATACAAAGCAAGAGAAAATGAAATAAACAAGATACAGCAAAAGAAAACCAAGAGAAAATGAAATAAACAAGATACAGCAAAAGAAAACCAAGGGGAAATGAAATAAACGAGATACAACAAAAGAAAACCAAGGGGAAATGAAATAAACGAGATACAACAAAAGAAAACCAAGGGGAAATGAAACAAACAAGATACAACAAAAGAAAACCAAGGGGAAATGAAACAAACAAGATACAACAAAAGAAAACCAAGAGAAAATGAAACAAACAAGATACAACAAAAGAAAACCAAGGGGAAATGAAATAAAGGAAATACAACTCAAGTAGTAGGAGCTGAGAGATTCAGGCTGCAGAGACAAACTGATGTTCTTCTACATGATAACATGTTGTGAAACGTGAAGGAGTTTCATTCTGGCAGGAACATCTCTGTTAGCTCAGATTACTGGTCCAGGTCGGGTTTGAAGGTGGTTTCTGCCAGATTTGTTCAGGTCGACCTTCCCTTCATCCCTTCAGCAGCTTTCCACTGATGATCCCGTCGTCACGTCTGACTAATGGCTTCACCGACGCTCCACCAAACCAGCCGGAGGAAATCTGAACGTGCTTTTTAGCATAACATGAATGCCGGCTCCTGGACTGCAGCTTCTTCTGTTGGTTTTCCTTCACGGCCGACCGCTGTGATAATCTGTGCTAATGAGCGGAGTCCAAACGCAGCGAACGTCCAGCTAATGGACGCTCAGAGTGCTCATCATGACTTTAGACTAAATAACAGCTGCATGCTGAGGCTGCTGTTAGCCGCCGTCCGACCATCAGGTGCATTAAGGGAAATGGACGAGCTGCTGATTCTGTTTCCTGGAAAACGTTTTGCACACTCCAAGAAGAAAAGTGTTCCGCAATTAAAGCCTTTTGTTTTTCAGCTCTGGGATGTGAATGGCTGCTGCTTCATCAATCTGTGGCTGACATTCTGTCATCCAGGTCACTTTATTCTCCCTCATAGCTTCATTTATTCATGATGTCCACATCAGCTGATATGATGCACGATAAACTCCACACTAAATCTGAATCCTGCAGCCCATAAACAGCTCTGACAGCCCAATAATCTAAGTTTAATGTTAGTTATGTTACGCTGTCGTGCTGTCGGATGCTGCAGGTGTTTAAAAAAGTTAAAGGAAAAACTCCGACAAACAGCTGGAAGCAACAAACTCAACTTTAAAAACCTGGATTTCATTCATTACCACTAAATCTTATTATTCTGACCAGCTACAGACAGTGTTTTCTCTGTTTATTTTCTGTTTTATATCGAAGTAAAGTTTTATTTATTTAACATTTTAGTTTGTGAAAGATGTGAAATTGTAGAGCAAAGCAAAGAAGGCAGTTTTAGGACTAATATTCGTGCTGAAATGTGGAAAATCCGTCATTAAATCGCTTCATGCATGTATGCAGTTCAGACTTGTCTTAAAAGAGAAATGACAAAATATAAATTTTTAAAATCATTTTAAATGCAATTATGCTGCTAGAAACTCTATATTAAAAACTTTTTAAAATTTAAAAAAAAAATAATTTAGCGTGAACGAGTTTTTTTTAATTTAAAATTTGGAGACATTTATTTATGGTTAAATGACGTAATTTTCCTGTGAGAAAAGTGAAAAAGTGAAAATACATTTAATTATCTGTTTAAAATGAGAATTTTTTTGTGTGGATATAAATTAAAGTTCAATTCTTTTTGTGTTTTTTTATTACAAATTAATTTAGCAAAACCATAATTTAACAAACTTGTCATTTAATGTAATGTTAAAACAGGAGAAAAAATGAAATACAGTCAAAAAATATTATAGAACCAAAAAAAAAACAAAAAACAAATGAGACCCAAAATAAGAAAATCAAGACAGAAAGTAAAATAAATGACATACAAAACAATAGAAATAAATGAAATAAATGAGATACAAGACAAGAAAAATGAGACAATAAATGAAATAAACAATAAACAAAAGAAGAAAAATGAGAAAAATAATTAAAGAGATACAAAACAAAACAACAAAACGAAATCAACAAGATCCAAAATGAGAGAAATGAGACAAAAAGTGAAATAAATGAGATACAAAACAAGATGAGACAACAAATGAAATATATGAGATACAACCATGAAAAACAAGACAAAATTAAATAAATGTGATACAGAACAAGAAAAGAGACAAAAGTGTAATAAATGAGATACAACACAAGAAAACAAAACAACAAATGAAATATATGAGATACAAGCAAGAAAAGCAAGACAAAAGAGAAATACACGGGATATGAAATAAGAAAATTCTGACAAAAAATGAAATAAACAATATACAAAACATAAAAAATGAGACAAAATAAAAGAGATACAAAATGAAATCAACAAGATCCAAAATGAGACAAGAAATGAAATAAAGGAGATACAAAACAAGCAAAGTGAATGAGGAAGTTTTTGGACCAATATTGGTGCTGAAATATGGAAAAATGAATGTAACGTGAAAACGGGGGAAAAATTACAGTCAAAGATTCCTAAATAACGTTCATTCTTTAATAATAAGCTTGAAGCTAAAAACTTTTCAAGGTTCAGGAGGTTTTATTTGTCACATACAGGATGTTCAGTGAAACTGTCGCTCCAGGCTTCGCAATAACAATGAGACGAATATAAAAAGAACGTTCTGAAAAACAGGAGAAAATCTGAAAAGTCACAACATGGAAACTTTTACAGCAGAGTGAGCAGAGTTCAGATGTCGTCAGATTAACTGAAGTTCATGTCTGAAGGAAGTTTTAAAGTCATGAGCTGCAGAAGGATTGAAGGACATAAACAGCAGAAAGAGAAATTAAGACAATAATTTGAAAGAAAACCCCCAGAGACGCAGCGTCTCATCTTCAACATGAGACAAATACAAACAACATTATATAAGAAACACAACAGCTGAGTCTCTCCACCCACAGACCTCAGAAACCATTAGAGAAGTCAGCTCCACAGAGCAGAGATTACTTTAATTAGGATACATCAGCATGAAGTGGAAGTAAAGCAGCAGCAGAACAGAAACAGGAAGTTCTGGACAGAATCCACCTCATCTAGAGATGAAGAAAAGAAATGCTGCATATGTTACTTTAACTCTTTCAGATAGGACACAAAAATAAGCTCGGAAAGGTGTGTTTTATATTTTAAAAATCACCAAAATTACACCATCAGAGCCAGAAGAACCATGAAAACCGAAGAAGACAGGAGATTTTTATCTTTTAGATTCTCTTTTAACTTTTCATCTGAGCTGAAACAAGACAAACAAGACAAAAATTGAAATAAATGAGATAGAAAATGAGAAAACAAGCCAAAAAATTAAATAACCGAAATAGAACAAAAGAGAACATACGAGATATAAAACACATAAAATGAGACAGAAATAAACAATACACAAGACAAATGAACCAAAAAATTAAATAAAAGACATACAAATCAAGAAAATCAAGATTTTAAAAAAATGAAATAAACGAGACACAAATTAAGAAAAAAGGAAATAAATAAGATAACAGGGGCAGTGGTGGTGCAACAGTTAAGTCTCTGGACTTCTGATCAGAAGGTCAGAGGTTCAAGCCCCGATGTGGCCACTGTTGGGCCCTTGAGCAAGACCCTTACCCCTTCCTGCTCCAGGGGGCGCTGTACCACGGCTGACCCGTCGCTCTGACTCCCCCCATTGGGGAGAAATGTGAAAATTAGAATTTCCCCTCGTGGGTTTAATGAGGGATAATAAAAAAAAACAAAAAACAAATGAAATATATGAAATACAAAACACTGTGTTGTGTTGTGTCATGCCATGTTGTGTTGTGCTGTGTCGTCTTGTGTTGTGTCATGCTGTGTTGTGCTGTGTTGTTGTGTCGTGTCGTGTTGTGCCGTGCCGCATCGTGTCGTGTTGTGTTGTGTTGTGTCGTGTTGTGTTGTGTTGTATCGTCGTGTCGTGTTGTGTTGTGTTGTGTTGTGTTGTGTTGTGTCGTGCTGTGCCATGTTATGTTGTGTCATGCTGTGTTGTGTTGTGTTGTATCGTCGTGTCGTGTTGTGTTGTGTTGTGTTGTGTTGTGTCGTGCTGTGCCATGTTATGTTGTGTTGTCGTGTTGTTGGGGTGTGAATGTGAACTGTGAAAGACTTTTATTTTGGCAGCAGCGTCTCCGCTTCCTAACTGTTTTGTGGAGTTCGGAGGGAAGGTGTTAATGCGAATCGTAGCTCCAGGTTTTATTTGGAGACGTGTGAGAAGAAAACAATGATTCACATTCAAAGTTTTTGGAATGAAAACGTCCAAAGGGGTAAATAATGAGAGCTACTGTACGTAAAAGCCGGTGATTAAACACCTCGTTTCTCACTCTGGTTCCCAGGCGGAGCTGTTTGAAGTGAAAGTCTGTCTCTGTGTTCAGTCTGCTGCCTTCATCCTGAGGAAGAGGAGCATGACGGCTGCCTGCTGCTGAATAAAGATGCTTTGATTGTTATTTACAGGAGATGTTAACTATTACTGGACTCTCTTACTGTTCGAGTAAACAGCCACTTATTCCGAGTTATCCTCACAGCACCTGGCAGGCAGCAGGCCAATGTAAAGCCAGGAGCTCCTCTGGAAGGAAAAAGTAGGAATTTAAAAAAGTGGGCCTTTACCTTGGGAGAGCGCTGGACCGATATTTCATCAGGGTCCTTTCCAGCGAGTAGCACAGCCGGCTCACAGTAATGGCTTCCTGGGGGACAGATAGCGAGCAGAGACCGGCTTCATCCCACCATCACCATCCTCCTGTAAATCTGCAGCGCCGTGTCAGAGGGGTCATAAAAACAGATGCACAATTTACAAGCGGCGGACGGCAACAACACACATCTGAGTTATTACCCGCAGCGCCAAATTGAGGTGGGAGTCCTGTTTTACACCTCAACTAAAATAGCCCTCTCTGCCTCCGGGGTCATTAATGTTGGGCAATTTGGAGATACTTTATTGTTTTAGGGAACAATGCTGAAAGTCCACAGCACATTATACTTGATGAGGAAGCACAAACAGGGACACGACGCTGCTGGTTTTTGGAACATACTTGACAATTTAACCTCCACAACACAACAGAAATGAGAATCCCCCCGAGCAGAATAGCAAATTATTTCAAATTGCATCACCTTTCCGGTAAACACATTACTTTTAAGATGTCAAGATGAATATTTCCTCTTATGAACAACCAAAAACAGATACTTTAGAAAGAATATATTGAGAAAATCCGTCCCCAAATGGAAAGTGAGTGCAGCAAAAATGAATGAAACTGAGTTCTTGTGTGGTTTCCAATCAGTCTAAATTACAGAGGAAGTGAAAAAATCTTCACAAGTATGCAGAAGGATAAAAATGGGATCAAACTTGTCCAAAATGTCTTCAAATTGTGTCAAAAAATAATAAAAACTATCTACAAACACAAAAATGTCCATAATTGACTAGATCATGGCTCCAAATGGGGGAAAATGACAGAGGAAGTGAAAAAAATCTGATTCTGAGACTTCACAAATACGAAAAAGGATAAAAATGGATGAAAAATTGTCCAAAATGTCTCATAATTGTGTCAAAAATCACTCAATAAATGTCCAAAATTGACTGGATCATGGCTAAACGTGGGGATAAAATGACAGAGGAAGGGATAAAAATGTATTCTGAGACTTCACAAACACAGAAATGGATTAAAATGGATTAATAATTGTCCAAAATGTCTCATAACTGTGTCAAAAATGACAAAAAAAGCATCTACAAAGTGCAAAATATTTCCAACATTGAGGCGGGGATCCTGTTCTTTGG
This sequence comes from Amphiprion ocellaris, assembly GCF_022539595.1. Classification (NCBI taxonomy): domain Eukaryota; kingdom Metazoa; phylum Chordata; class Actinopteri; family Pomacentridae; genus Amphiprion; species Amphiprion ocellaris. The sequence continues at coordinate 34,630,267 of NC_072776.1, read as the reverse complement.
TCAGATGAAGATTAATGAGTTGGGCTCAGATGGAGTCCAGATGTTTGGTAGAACCTGACCAGGACCACCACAGTGGATGCATGGTCCTGACAGTGGAACACAGAGGCTTTTGTGTCTCTTTGAGGTCTTTTTGTGGTTGTTTGTGCTTGTTTTATGTCTCATAGTGATAATTTTGTGTTTCTTTGTGGTCATTTTGCATCTCTCTGTGTTTATTTTGTGTCTTTCCTGACCGGGACAACCACAGTGAATGCACAGTCCAGACAGTGAAGCACGGAGGTGGAAGTATGATGATATGAGGCTGCATGAATGCAAAAGGTGTTGAAGACATTTAACCCTCATGTCGTCCTGCGGGTCAAAATTGACCTGTTTTAAAATCTGAAAATGTGGAGAAAAAAAACAAAATTCATAGTGAAACTTCTGATGTCCACATTTTCAACATTTTTGGGAAAACTTTGAACATTTTTTGGTGGAAAAAAAGAAATGTTAAAAATGTTTCTTCAGAACATTCACATAAAAATCAACCAAAATCCAACGAATTTCGCTGCATTTTGGTTGATTTTTATGTGAATGTTCTTAAAGAAAATATTAGAAGTTTTACTGATATATCTGTAATCATTTTAGATATTTTTGAGATTTTCTGGAAGATTTTTACTCATTTTTTGAAAATATTTACAAGAATTTTCTTGCCAAATTTGGGGGATTTTTTTAAAAATAGAAGTTTTAAGGGAAACTTTTAAGGAATTATTGGAATTTTCTTCCTGAACATTTTGCAAATTTCCAGAAATTTGGGGAATTTTTTTGCTGAATTTTTGGATTGTTTTCAGACAAGGAAACAATATTTTTTGGTGCCCATAAATGAGGACAACAGGAGGGTTAAATATATGTCATGACTGTCTGAGGATAAACCAACATTCTGTCTGATAAAGTGAAGCTTGCTAGAAGAGGAACATTCCAGCAGGAGAACCATCCAAAGCACAAAAATCACACTAGAGTTCATGAAGAAGTGAAAACTGTGACCTGAACAAGTACATGTCCTGACTTGAATCCACTAGAACACCTTTGGGGTATTTTACAGAGAAACAGAAAGCAACACAACACCTCCAGGAAAGAGCAGCTGAACAAGAAGAGTGTGAAGAATTTGAGTCAAAAAATCAAAGATGAGATTCAGCATCGACAGCTGGACGGACGTTTGTTGCATTCAGATTTTTTAACATATTAAATCTAAACTGTTAAACTCCTAAATCGGTGTTAATGTTCCAGAGGAGTGAATGTGTAAAGAGCTTTAATCTGTGCCTGAAGTGGAACTTCAGCTCGTGTTACCTGGAAACCGTGACTATCTGCAGCAGCTCTGTAGGGGTTCTGTGAAGTGTCTGGAGACCGTTTAGATCTTTATTTTTCTTCTATAAATGAAATGGAATTGAAATTGAAAAGAGAAGTAGATCGACTGACCAAACATCGTTAATATCCTCGAGGCCGCTGGCTGTCATAAAGCCATGTGGAGATGAGTCATAAATGTGACTGGACATCTCCCCGTCTGTGGTTCTGCTGCTCCCCACACTTATTATTCTCCACATGGAAGTCCATCAACTCCCCGTTTAGAGACTCTTTGTTGAGTCATGGAGAACTGATTAGCATTAACTCAGCAGAGAGGACCAGGCTGCCACCTCCACTCAGATAAACTCTCCAATGCCTCGTATCCACACGACCACAGGAGACCACTGATCCCAGAGCTGAAGACTTTACTGTTTTCAGACTGATGGAGCTTCATGGAGGAGGACCTGGTGATGATGGAGGAAGATCTGAGGATGATGGAGGAAGATCTGATGATGATGATGGAGGAGGAGCTGATGATGGAGGACCTGATGATGAAGGACCTGATGATGGAAGAAGACCTGATGATGGAGGAGGACTTGATGGTGGAGGAAGACCTCATGATGATGGAGGAGGACCTGATGATGAAATTAGCACAAAATGATGTGAAATTTTGCCACATGATGCAATGCTCATCTAAAAAGACCCAAAATGACTCCAAAATATGCTAAATCTGCCCAAAATTATGTGAAACCCGTCTAAAATTACTCAGAATTAGCCCAGAAGATGCTAAATTAGTCCAAAAGATCCTAAATTTGAATCATTTTAGACAAGTTTCACAACATTTTTGACAAATTTTGCATCTTTTGGAGTAATTTTGAGATGAATTTTTCCAAAATGATGCAAAAATTAATCTAAAATCACTCAGAATTAGTCTAGAAGATGCTAAATTCGTCCAAAATGATGCTGAACTCTGCCTTTTAAAGCCGCTGTGGGGTTCAGAGGATTCTATTCTGTAAGGGTTTAACCACTCTGCTGCCTCCATCACAGGTCTAAATCTCAATCAGAAACCTGCTTGTGAACCTCATCACTCCTCTGTTCAGCCTCCAGGGAATCACTGAGGTCATAATTGGGTTTATTTTGACGTCTGGATTCTCTCCTCTGTCCCCTGAAGACACAATTGCTTCCAGCACCCTAAACAACAGCTTTGGAGTTTTGAAGTTTTGCCTCATTTTGGTCAAATTCTTTGTCATCTTAGACAATTGTTAGATCATTTTGGACAAATTTAGCATCTTCTGGATTAATTCTGAGTCATGCTAGACAGAATATTATCCTCCGAACCCCAAACCGGCTTAAAAAGGCAGAGTTTCACATCACTTTGGGCAAATTCTGGGTTATATTAGACAAATTTAGCATAACTTTGGACTAATTTTGAGGCATTTCAGGCAAGTGTTACATCATTTTTGACAAATTTTATATCTTTTGGACAAATTTTGAGTTATTATAGACTAACTTCCCATCATTTGGAATAATTGTTGCACCATTTTAGACAAATTCTGGATCATTTTAGATTTTGGACAGATTGTGAGATGAATTTGTCCAAAATTATGCAAATATGTCTAAAATGACTCAGAATTAGTCCAGAAGATGCTAAATTTGTCTAAACTGATGCTAACCTCAGCCTTTTAAAGCCGGTTTGGGGTGCAGAGGATTACATTCTGTGAAGGTTAAAAAGGTCCATCACAGGTCTAAATCTCAATCCGAAACCCGCTTGTGAACCTCGTCACTCCTCTGTTCAGCCTCCAGGGAATCACTGAGGTGATAATTGGGTTTATTTTGACGTCTGGAATCAGCTCCAGCGCTCTAAACAGCAGCTACCTGGAGGAGGATGGTGGTGCCTGTAGTTGATGCTAATTGCTCCTGGTCCTGGTCTTGTTCTGCAGCAGGCTGAAGGTGATCAGCTGTAATTGGCTCCCTGTGAGTTCTGTAAAGACAGCAGCTGAGCGTGTGTTTGGTCTGATTGCTGCCATTAGTGGTGAGGAACATCTGAGCCTGTGATGTGCTGAGGTGAGCTTTATTTCTGGCCTCTGTTTCCGGCCCGGTTCCTGCTCCGAGGCCGAGGGAAGCAGAATCCTCCAATAAACCGACTGACCCGGCCTGAATCAGACGAGCTGCCCACGTTCAGACTGTATTAGTCATCAGTGACGTTTCCCCCAGAAGCCGAGGGAAGTCGAGGTCCTCCTCATTCAGGCCCAGATTCTGATGGGGTTTAAACAGTTTCTGGGTCGTCTGCACTAAAAGATACCCGAGAGTCTCTCAGCTCTTCATCCAGTGAGTCAGCTGATGTTTCAGAAACGCTGCATCATTTTAGCCCATGACAACCTGAAGGGTCCGTCGGTGTCGGTTTCCTGTCCAAAAGATGCAAAATTTGTCCAAAATGATGTGAAATTTGTCTAATATTACTCAGTATTCCTCTAGAATGACTTGAAATTTGTCCAAAAGCTGCTAAATTTTTCAAAAATGATGATAAATTTGTCCAAAATTATTCAGAAGTAGTCAAAAAATTGTGGAAAATACATATAAAATGAAGAGAAATTTGTCTAAAAGGACTCCGTTTGTCTTAAAATGACTCAAAATTAGTTCAAAAGATGCAAAATTTCTCCAAAATTATGTGATATTTATCAAAAACGACTCAGAATTAGTCCAAAATGATTTGAAATTTGTCCAAAATTATGTCAAACTTGTGTAAATGATTCACCATATTTCCAAAAAAAGGCAAAATTTTTCCCAAGTGACTTTGTCTAAAATGATGTGAAACTTGTTAGAAATGCCTCAGAATTATTCAAAAATAAGGAAAAATTGTGTAAATTCATGTGAAATATGTACAAAATTGTGAAATATTTGTCCAAATGATGTGTAACTCATCTGAAATTACTCACAATTAGTCCAAAAGATGCTAAATTAGTCCAAAATGATGTGAAATTTATCTAAAATGGCGTACGACAATTTAACGTCCACCCATTTTTACTGAAGTAGACTCAAACCCTGGAAGCATTTTGTTTGTTTGCTCATATATGCTCATACGTATATCTACTGTATATTTCTATGGACGGATCCATATTTCTACTGGGCTGTCAGTCCCTTCATTCATCCCCCTCTCATTTTTCTGGTGTTCTGTTTTCTTCTTCCATGAGTTTTTCTTCTCTGATTTGTCTTTTTATCGACCTTTTTAAACGGATGATTTCCTGACTCGTCGTCCTTGAGAAGCTCTTTGTAGCGGATCCTCAGAGTGCTCCATAAATAAAGATTATTATTATTATTATTATTATTATTATCACAAGTCTGCAGACGAAGGACTCGTTTTATTCCTTTTATCATGTGGATGCTGAGTGCTGGTGTTTCTACTGACGTCTATTTTAAACCAGAGCTGCACTGATCAGCTGATAAATCCATTATTGATCTATAACCATGTTTAGGTTGGTTTAATAGTAACATCAGCATGAATGACAGGATCAATATTATTAACTTCATCTGTTACTGGTTTTAATGTTGTAACTGAGACATGACATCACTCATGTCAGCTATTGTCGAGTTAGACCATTCTCCCCTCTACCAGAATGATAGTGAGGAGCAGTCAGACTATTCTCCCCTCTACCAGAATGATAGTAAGGAGCAGTCAGACCATTCTCCACCATCATTCTACTGTTGGAGAAAATGGTCTGACTGCACATCACTATCTTCCTGCATTGTCTGCAGTCAGATCATCTTCCCCAGCAGCAGAATGACAATGAGATCAGTCAGATCATTCTCCCCTCTCGCAGAATAATAGCAAGTTGCAGTCACACCATTTGCCCCAAGAACAGAATGGTAGTTGTAGTCAGACCATTATCTCTTGTAGCAAAATGACAGTAAGATGCAGTCAGATGATTCTTCCCTCTATCAAGATGATAGTGGGGTGTAGTCAGATGATTTTCACCAATAGCGTAATGAAAATGAGGTATGGTCAGACCATTCTATCCTGTGGCAGAACAGTGGAGATTTACATTTGCACCATTCTCCTCAATAACAAAAAGACAGTGAGGGACAGTCAGACCATTCTCACCAATAAAGGTATGATAATGAGGGACAGTAGGTCCAGCCTCTCAAAAAATGAAGTAAAAAATTAGGTTCACTCACACCTGTCTCCCCCTAGTAGAATGAAAGTGAGGTGCAGTCAGACCATTCTTCCTGATAGCACAATGATATTGAGAGGCAGTCAGACCATTTTCCTTTAGAGCAGAATGATAGTGAGGTGCATATAGATCATTTTAAGGTGTAGCAGAACAACAGAAATTTGCATCCACGCCATTCTCTCCCATAGCAGAATGACAGTGAGGGACAATCAAACCATTCTCCCCAATACCAAAATGATCATGACATGCAGAGAAACCATTCTCTCCAATAGTGAAATAAAAATTTGGTTCAGTCACACCTTTCTCCCCTCTTGTAGAGTGATAACGAGGTGCAGTCAGACTATTCTTCTCTATAGCAGAATGATAGTGAGGGGCAGTTACGCCATTCTCCCCAATAGCAAAATGATACTGAAGGGCAGTCAGACCAAACAGAATGATAGTGAGGTGCATTTAGACTATTCTTCCCTATAGCAGAATGAAAATGAGGTGCAGTCAGACGATCATAGTGAGATACAACACACCATTCTCCCCTAGAGCAGAATGATAGAGATTCATAGTCAGACCACTCCCCCTTATAGCAAAATGATAGTGAAAGGCAGTCAGAACAAGCAGAATGATAGCAAAGTGCAGTCAGACAGTTTTCTCAGTCAGTTTAGACCATTCTTCCATAAAGCAGAATGACAGTGTAGGGTGTTTTTCATGTATTTTATAGAAACAAAAGGAATGTAAATCATGTTTTGATGAGTTTAATGGTTTGACATGTAATCTTACAGCCTGTTGTCACATCCGTGTGATGTGTGAAGTGTTCCATTTGGATCTGACATGAATCTGTAGCATGAAGTCATCCTGAGGTTATTATCAAATCAAACATGTCTGATAATTCCTCGGTTTAAAGAAGGGCCTGTTTAATGGGCTCCGGTTTTCTCGTGTCTTCGTGCCACTTCTCTCCGGATCACTGATCTGAATAATAAGACGGAGTTTAACAGACAGTTCGTTCACCCCTTTCATAAGCATTTTGAGTATGTGTTCACATATTACAGCCGTGATGTGACTTGTATTAGTAACCCACTGCTGAACTTTCTTCTGTCTTGTTCTGATTACATTTTTTAATGCCGTGTTGCAGTGCTGAGCTCCAGAGCTGTTTTTACCCAGCATGCACCTGGGCAGGGGGGGTTGAAATACATTTAAAACCACAAGTTGTGACATTCCAGACAGTTCTGGCTGTCGGTTATAAATTAGTTTCCTCTTTCTGCTGCCTCGGTGTAGCGTCTATTATTTATGCTTAAATAAAACTGATTTAGTTCAGCTGAAAGTGGTGAATTATGGCTGATACAGAGACTGTAATCCACAGAGTGGTGGAAAGTACTTTCACTCACGATTGGGGAAATTGGTCTGACCACACCTCACAATCATTCTGCTGTTATGGAAGATGGTCTGACTGTAACTCATTATCATTCTATTATGGGTGAGAGGGGTCTGATAGCACCTCACTATCATTTTGCTATAGATGAAAATAGTCTGATGGCACCTCACTATCATGTTGCTGTTGGGGAAATTGGTCTGACCACACCTCACAATCATTCTGCTCTTGGGGGAGATGGTCTGACTGTGCCTAACTATCATTCTGAGAATGGTGTGACTGCACCTCAGTGTCATTTTGCATTCAGACCCATTTCTCCAACAGCAATATGATAGTGATGTGCAGTCAGACTAGTTTCCCCGAGAGTATATAGATGGTGAGCTACAGGCAGACCACTCTTTCCTATAGCAAAATGATAGTGAGGTGTAACCAGACTATTCTACCCAAAAGCAGAATGACACCAAGGTGCAGTTAGACCTTTCTTCCTCTTAACAGAATGATAGGGAGGTACAGTCAGACCATCTTCCCCAATAGTAAAATGAAAATAAAGTGCAGTCAGATCAATTTTCCCGAAAGCAATATGATAGCAAGATGTAGTTACACCATTCTCCCATACAGGAAAATGAAAGTAAGGTGCAATCAGATCATTCTCCCATATAGCAGAATGACAGTGAGGTGCAGTCTCCCCTCTCACGGAATGCTAGGCAGGTGCAATCAGACCATTCTCACCTATAACAGAATGATAGTGAAGAACAGTCAGACCATCTTCCCCAACAGCAGAATGATTGTGAGGTGCAGTCAGACCAATTTCCCCAAGAGTATAATGATGGTGAGCTACATGCTGATCATTCTCTCCTATAGCAAAATGATAGAGAGGTGTAACCAGTCTGTTCTACCCATCAGCAGAATGACAACAAGGTGCAGTCAAACCTTTCTCCCTCATAGCAGAAAGATAGTGAGGTGCAGTCAGACCTTTCTCCCAGTAGCAGTATGATCATGAGATGCAGTAAGACTGTATTCCCATACAGGAAAATAAAAATAGAAATGAGATGGAATAAGATCATTCTCCCATAATGCAGAATAACAGTGAGGGGCAGTCTCCTGTCTAGTGGAATGATAGGGAGATGAAGTCAAATCATTCTCCCCTACAGGAACATGAAGTACAATCAAACCATTCTCAACTATAACAGAATAATAGTGAAGAACAGTAAGATCATCTCCCCCAAAAGTAGAATGATTGTGAGGTGCGATTAGACCAATTTCCCCAACAGCAACATGATAGTGAGTTGCCATCAGATCATTCTATCCAACAGAAAAATGATAGGGAGGTCCAGTCAGACCATTCTTTCCAAAAGCAAAATAATGAGAATGATCTGACTCCAACTCATTTTCATTCCGCTATAACAGAAAAAATTATATATGGAGGCATCCATTCTCCCTTACGGCAAAATGATAATGAGGTGCAGTCAGATCATTCTCCCCTATAGCAAAATGATATTAGATGGGGTAATACTAGTGAAATGCACAAGAGAAATGGTAGACTTCTACTCAAGCCAGACTTTCTTCACTTGAAAAATAATCTTTTAAGCTAAGAAATGTCAGATTTTATTTAATCACACAGTTTAAATGGGAATGAAGGATTATTTGTCTGTTTCTGTTGATGACTGTATGTATTTATTAATTTCAGTCGGAGAAGCCGGACTTTATCTTTATAATATTTAGGGCTAATTTAATGGGATTTTATATTATTACTGTCTCTTTCCAGTCTCATTTAGAACACGCTGACCCTGATGGAACAGGGTTGTGTTACTCCTATTAAATCCAGTAGATGATAATTTGTGCAGCCTTGATTTAAGTCTTGTTTGTTGGATGTGAAAGAAACATTCAGTGTTTCCGAGTGCCTCTATTATGGGATATAAAACTCTGAGTTGGAGACCCTATGATTTCCACTCAGCCTCTGGCCTTTCGGTTCCACCCCTCTTCACCTTGCGGGGCTTCATTCACTTTAACTTTTTATATTCTGCGAGTGGAGATCTTTGAAAGCGTTGTGAGATCCCGCTGCTTCCCCCCGAGGTCATCCAGAGGTCAGGGAGGCAGCTAAGCGTCGCCTCAGATCCAGGAAGGCAGCTCACCGCGGGGATCTGACAGACTGACCCGCCTGGCAGCTGTGATAGATACTCTGGGACTGCTGCGACCTCGCTGGCTGACATCCACCCGCTCAACGCCTCAGCGGTCATCTTCAGAGGAAGGTTTGGGAATAGCTGCTGCAGAGTGTCCCATTTCTGCTGGACTCCTGGATTTTTTGTGCCAGAAAACAATGTGAAGTTTTCTGAGTGGAAGAAGCCAAAAATGAAAAACAGGCTGCACTCTATAAGTTAGAAAAAAAATGCTCTAAATGAAGCGGCTCACCTTATTTGAGATCCGCAGGTCAATAAATGTGCAGATTTGAGTCGAGGGATGAAGCGAGATTAGTGGGTTAGCAGCTCTGTGGAGCCTCAGGCCAGGTTTCAATGTCACCGAGGTGGTAGATGGTGCTGCAGCGCTAACCTGCTGTTTGGGGCTTAAACCGGCTGCAGAAAGTCATTCATTTTGTGCAGAAAAAGAGTTGTGTTTTGAAACTACTTTATTATTGTGTGTTTTCTAAGACATTTCCTAAAGTTACACAGTGTTGACGATGGCACTTACAATCATGCTGTAATAAGGGAGAATGGTCTGACTGTGCCTCACTATCCTTTTGCTGGAGGGGAGAATAACCTGACTGATCTCACTACCATTCAGCTGTTTGGGAGAGTGATATGACTGCACCTCATTAACATTTTACTGTGGGAGAATGGTCTGACTGCACCTATCATTCTGCAAGAAGAGAGAATAATCTGATTTATCCCACTATCATTCTACTGTTGGGAAGAATGGTCTGACTGCCACTCACTGTCATTCTCCTATAAGGGAGAGTGATCTGACTGATCTCACTATCATTCTGCTGTAGGGGAAAATGGTCTGACTGCACCTCACTATCAACTGCTTTTGGGGAGAAAGGCCTGACTGCACTTTACTGTCATTTTACTGTTGGGGAGAATGATCTGACCACACCTCACAATCATTCTGCTCTCCAACAGAAAAATGATAGTGAGATGAGCTTAGACTAGTCTCTACAACAGCAGAATGATAGTGAGGTGTAGTCAGATCATTCTCCCCAACAGCAATATGATAATGAGGTGCTATCACACCACTGTCTTCTATAGCTGAACGATAACAAGGAGCGGTCAGACCATTCTCTCCAACGGCAGAATCACAGTGAAGTGTGGTCAGATCATTCTCACGAATAGCAGAATGATAGTGAGATCATTCTCCCCAACAGCAGAATGATAGTGAGGTGAAGTCAGACCATTCTCCCTTATAACAGAATGATGAGAATAGTCTGACTGCATCTCATTATGATTCTGCCAGAGGAGAGAAAGAACAGCAAATATCTGTAAAAGAATAATATTTTTGGCTGATTTTATACATTTTTAAAAGTCTAATTTTACAGTCAAGTGTAAAAGAATAGATTATCATTTATAAAAAATATACCATTTATAAACGTGTAAATTGATTGCTGCTCCAAATGTTTCCCTTTAATAAATTCTCTTTCTGATTAGAATATCTCTGAGTGAATATGTTGAGCTGCATGTTGAAGTTAGCGGTGCAGAAATCGCATCAATCTTTCCTGTTCAGTCCTGATTTGCAGTCTGGTCCGTTGTACGCTACTTCTACTGCTGCTAAAAGAACACAGATTAGAAAATCGTCTATTTATTAACATTAATTTCGCTTGTTTCGGCCAAAGTGATTCATTAGGAGACGGCGTCGGACCTAAACGCTGAGTTCATGTTTAAATGTATGAAGTTGCCGAGCACTAATGTGCAGCTGTCAGGTTGGAATTAATCAGCTGCATTTAGAGTCACACCGAGCATTAAAATAAATACGTCTAATTACAGCATTAACACTTTTCCAGCAGATTAAATCAGAAGCATTACACTGCAGCGTTACAGCCGAGCTCTGAATGAACTCGGAGTAAAACAAGTAGAAAAAGAGTCTGGAGAAATTCAGATTCAACACGGATAAAAACAGGAAGATGTTTTAGAATAATAAATATGTAAAAGTACAGATTTATAGACATGAATCTGGAAATTTAACATGTTTTCTTTCTTTTTTAAAATTATAATATTCTTTTTTTTATTATTACAAACTGTTCTTCCTGACTCCAGTAGGCAACACGTGATTGGTCCGTTTTGTGCAGAAGAGTCACATGATGCATCAAAGGCCTCCTCTGATTGGACCGTGTGCAGTTATTGATTCTACCTGTCATTATTTGACCTGTTTATCATATTTATTGTTTAAAAAAAAAAGAGAGGACTGTGTATCATGTGAGTACATAGTGTTCATATCAAAAGTCTGTAATTATTTATTTATTTTTTTTTTTTTTAAAAGGGAATTTCTTCTTTTACAATGTTTGGTTGTAAAATTGCATTATTTTTACTGTGTTTTACAGTTGTTGTTTATTTTTTTACTTTACTAGCAAAAAATGTTTAAAAATAAAAATAAAAACCTAATTTGAAAGATACTGACTGTTATCTGAAAAGAAAATATGTATACTAGATTTTTTTTCAATATTTAAAAAAAATCTACTTATTGTGCATATTTTTGTTTTGTTAAATTACAGATATTATTATTATTATTATTATTAGTAGTAGTAGTAGTATTAATAATGATAATGTCCACAGTAACAATCCACATTTTCACATGCAATAATTTGTTCTTTTACGAGTGACTCAAAAATTATGCAAAATTTTTAAATACTGTATTTAATTTAGCAAAAAGTGCTGTTATTTCATTGACATTTGTAGTTATCTGAAAGAAAAATTATACTAATAGCTAGCATAATATTTCATAAAATAATAAGAAAATATGAATTCACACGTTACCTCAAGAAAACCCCCCAAAACAAACAAACAAACAAAAAAACAGGCCAGAACTGTAAATAATGTCCACATCCAAAATCTGTAATTTCATAGATGATAATTTCCATCCATCCATCCATCCATCCATCCATCCATCCATCCATCTTCTTATCTGGGGTCGGGTCGTGGAGGCAGCAGATGAAGCAGGTCGTTCCAGACGTTCCTCCTGAGGCGTTCCCAGGCCAGATGAGATATAGAATCCCTCCAGAGAGTTCTGGGTCTACCCCGGGGTCTCCTCCCAGGTGGACATGATCTTAAAACCTCCAGAGAAAGTCCCTCTGGAGGATCAGAATCAGATGTCCAAACCTCCTCAGCTGGTTCCTTTAGAGGTGAAGGATCAGCAGCTCTACTCTGAGCTCCCTCCAGATGTCTGAGCTTCTCCCCCTATCTCTAAGGCTGAGTCCAGACACCCTACAGAGGAAGCTCATTTCAGCCGTTTGGATCCATGATCTCATTCTTTGGGTCACTACCCAGAGCTCATGACCATAGGTGAGGGTTGGAACGTAGAAGGTTTGGTACAACGCCTTCATTACTGCTGACGCTGCACCAATCCATCTGTCCATCTTATGCTCCATTTTCCATCACTCCTGAACAAGATCCTGAGATACTTGAACTTCTTTAACAGTTCAATAGTAATTTGTTGTAAAATGAAAGTTTTACTGCATTTAAATCAGCTGAAATAAACTTTTCACCGACATGAGCCCTTCTTTTCTCCATTTTTGTACTTTTTTTTTATGTTACAGTTATTCCACTATTTTCTGCCAAACATTATGTATGTATTTATTTATTTTACTGCAGTATTTTTCCAGAGTTTCTGAACATTTTCACCCTGGAGGTTTTTTCCAAAAGCTCCGTTTTCTGACCTAAAAATGTGAGGAGAAAAGGTCGCAAGTCACATAAAAATCTAGATTTTATATAAAACCATGAACATGTGAAGCTGTTTCAGACTCACTTCACTTCATTTAGAGCATATTTAAAGCTGATTTAAAGCTGATTTAAAGCTGCGAGCTGCTGATTGTTGCAATAGATTCGATATTTTTCTGAATCTTCATTCAGCTTCAGTCAGTGTATTCAGTCTTTAAACCTACTGGGAGCTTTGTGGGATTCTATATTTATGATTCTCCTGTTTTTGTGTCTGAATTTTATTGAATTTCCACGTTATCTTCCGTCATTTTGGCCTTGGACGCCCCGTTGCGTTGTTTTGCTTCCATTTTCTCACAAATTAGTCGGTTTAAATCAGTTAATTAAATGTCTTTTCATTGTTTGTGTCTCAGCTGCAGCTTTCTTTTATATTTTGTTCTGAAGTTTGTTCTGGAGTAAACATGTTAAATTGTGTTTTCCTAGAAGTTAAGGAACTAAAATATAAACTACAGTATATATACTTATACTAACTACTATATTTATAGTAAAAGTGATAAAAACAGAGAAAGCAACAGCAAATCATGATTTAAATAAAATGAAACAAATTAATTTTACAGTCAACATTTCGTATGTGCCTTCTTTGTCCTTTAATGGTAATAATAATGTTATTTATAATTTATAAATAACAGATAAAATCTATAAAATAACAGTTAAACAAATGCTCACCATTTTTCAATCCAGTGATACACATTTCTTTTTTAAAATAATTACACATATCTGGAAAATAAAGCTATTTTATGAGAAATACAGTAAAACTGTGTAATTTTACAGTCAAATGTTGTAAAATAACAACTATTTGTAAAAACACAGAATTTTCATATGGAAACCATTCAGTTTTATTTTTTAAACAGTCAATGTGTTTTTTAAAATCTCGTTTTAAGATCTATTATCTGTAATTTAACAACAG